>NC_057685.1:16258616-16301351 GCF_014466175.1 Vespula pensylvanica
TCTCTCTCTCTCTCTCTCTCTCTCTCTCTCTCTCTCTCTCTCTCCCTCTCTGTAATGCCCTGGATGCACACTGTACATTGATATTTAACGCAAAACTGCGAATGAAATTCGATTATGAGAGAGACTTTGATTATTTATTACGTTCGTTTTGTTACAACAAATTTATATTTATAATTAAGATTACTTGTGAATTAATGACATATTAATTCACAAATTAATTCGTCTGAAAGGATTCAATTGAAAAAAAAAATTACGATTAAAATTACGAGAGAAAAAAGATTTGTAAAATCTCTTTAACGAAAAATTGTTGATATAATTATTTTAATTGTCGTCTCATTCGATCGGTCGAAGTTAAAATGACAGAATAGAGTATTCGAAGTGTCCTGCAGGACACACGATATTTAGTATTCCCGAGTCGTCGACTACCGTGGCTTATAATATTTCGCGTGGTATTAATATTCCAGAGGGATCGTATCCCCCTACATACTGCTTGCAGGAGGACAACGGGCGGTCGCAGGACACGGCTGGTACAGCTGCTACGGATATGTACGCTAGCATCTACGAAAACGTGAATCGATGCCAAGGGTAAACCTTATTCGGGCTTGCCCTTACAAATTTTCGAGTTGTAGATGCTTTCAAGGTTCTAATATATAAACTTAAGTTCTACTTGAATGGAAATCAGAACAATATAAACACATTTTATTGATCGAAGTCAACATTTTCAAGAGGATTTCGAACGTGTAAATCTTTTTTTAGAAATTCGTTTTTTTCTCTCGCGATTAAGTTTAAATATTTATACGTGGAAACTCCCATTATATTTGAAATTTTTCATAAAGATTTTTTTTTCTTTTTTTTTTTTCACTTAGGACCTACATCTTTATTTTTATTTTGAACTTTTTATTTTTCATTTCATTTCATTTTGTTCTCTCTTGCGTCGTATTCTCTCATAATTTCTATTACTTTCCATTGGTTATATCTAACTCGCATTATTATTCGTTGGTACAAGTAAAAACTAAAGCGATGCGTCAAGCGAGCCCACGACGTTATTGAATCGTGCCGGGCATTCCTTATCGTTAATGCACCCAAGGAAAAACTAATTAATATTCCACAACGAATTTACCGGCTCTCGCGAGCTTTATTAATGCAACTCTTCGTCATCGTGACACGCCAGTGTGTCGCCTTGCACTTCCACATTCTATCTCTGTCTTTCTCTCTTTCTCTCTCTCTCTCTCTCTCTCTCTCTCTCTCTCTCTCTCTCTCTCTCTCTCTTTAGTCTTCTTTTTCTTTCCCTTTTTTCTTCTTTTTCTTTTTTGTAAACCGTGTCCACGTTTTCCAGCTAACATTTTCTCCGAGATTTTATTTCCAACTTATCGATTATTTTTATCATAGCTATGCTATTCGATTAAAATTGTTATAATTTAAGATATCCGAAAGATATGGAATACCGAGCTTTCGATTTTATGATTTTTGCATTGTTACCTGGTATTTTTGATACGTCTTTAAGAAGCTCGTAAAACCGGGTCGATAATATTGCTGGTGATAAGTCTAGGAATATAAGGTGACAGAACGAGCGTGCAAGAGGTTGAAGCCAACGCGTAAAGCTAAACGTTTATCGGTTAACGGTTTTGCTATCGGTGTACGTCGCTTAACAGATCTTTATTTTTTTCTTTTTTCTTTTTTTGCCAGCAGATAAACCAACCAACCAAGGGAATAACGGTTATTGCGCCTGCCATTTCTACGAGTCTCGCGGTAAAAGAGAGAGAAAAAATCTTTGACATTTCAATAATTCGCCCGCGATAAAACCGTGTCGAGGCACGTAGAGAGAAGGTAGCTAGCAGTCTACCTAGGTAGGTATTTCTATTTTTCCGAGTGGAAAGAGATCGTGGCTGCATCTCGAGAGTTTGACGTAAACGCAGCCAACTAAAATCAATATCCTTTTTGATATGTATTTAACAAAGAAGTTTATAAAGAAAAATAAACAATTTATTTCGTAAAATATACAAAAATTATTAGTTTGCTATAAGAGAGATAGAGAGATAATAAGATAAAGATATAAAGAGGGAGGGACAAAGGGAGATATTAAAATTACAAGTCGATGAAAAACTAGTTACGCTTTAAATTAGATACGATTGATTTGGTAGTTCAATATTTAATAACATATTCCAGCAAAATTTAATAATTGGAAATGTGATACCGTTTAATCTAGTACAAAATAATTGATCAACCGCTAATTAATTTCTAATATCTACGAATGCTCGGGATTCTCGTTTAGATGTTCATTTGGTTCATTCATAAAAATGGTAAATTAATTAACGGTAATCGAATGGCGATGAACATGATTGCGGCTTTGATAACGGTGTTAATTCATAGACACGTTAAATGTGAGATGTATCATTGATATAGTCTATCATTTCTTATTAATCACAACTTATTATTATATTTTAGAATGAAATTTGCCAAAACGTTATCGACGTTTGTAATACAGTATCCATTAGATTTCTCTATATTCATTATTGAATTTCATTCAATCGGTTGATATTTCCCATGATATAATATAGAATAGTCTATTAACTGTATATATATATATATATATATATATATATATATATATATATATATATATATATACATACACGCATTCTCGCTAAAGTGAATATTTACAAAATCATTAGATACGACCTCCATCTATAGGAAGCACATTAATTGCATCCTACTCGTAACAGTTTTATATATGTTTCTCAAAGAAGAAAAATATTTCGCGAAAACGCGTTTCATTAATGAGATGCATATGCATTGTAGCGTGCTGTTCGACATCGCGTAAAATTAACTCGAGAATTAAGCTTGGCTGGCAAGAAAGACGGTAGCGAAGTTGAGCTTCGTTCTTTAAAGAAAGAAAAAAAGGAGAGAAAAAAAAGAAAAAAATGGAAGAAAGAAAAGAAAAGATAAAAGAAGAAAAAGGAAAAAAAAGAAAGCAGACTCGTTTTAGTGCAGGTTTTCTCCTTCGGCGCAAAGAACAGCAGCACAACGGCATCGTCGTCGTCGTCCTCGTCGTCGTCGTCGTCGTCATCTTGTATAACGGGTGGCACTTTTTTTCGAAGCGTGTAGAACGTTGAGTGGACTCACAGGCGAAATCTCTTACACCACGTTTGGGAAAAGTTTTATCTCTTAAAGATCGCATAATTCAAGTTGCTCATAAAACAGTGCAGCCAGAGATGAAAAGACTCGTTCTTTTTCTTTCTCTATCTTCCGGCCTTCAAGTTTTGGCAGGAAAAAGGTTCCCTGAGTGGTAGGGCGCGAGATGTGGTAGTGTCGGTGGTGATGGTGACATGGTGAAGAGGAGAAGGGATGGAAACGAGGTGGGTGGGAGTAACTAGAGGGAGGAGCCGACTGCGTGACACATTGCAATTTATGCATCGACCCTCTTCCACCCCCTCTAACCCCCACCTTTCTCTCGGCATAATAAAAACGCGAGGCGAGATAAAAAATTAAATGACACGCCAGACTGCCAGGCGAACTCGAAATTTCTTCCAGTGGTTTCGCGACGACGCCGACGCCAACAACGAAGACGGAAACGACGCATTTTTGCGAAAAAGAGGAGAGAGACCATTTCGTTTCATCATCACGCATGGGTATCTCTTTTCACGGTCTTTGAAATACATAATTGTTTGTCTCTTTCTTTCTCTCCTTTTTTATTTTTCTCTCCGTCTCTTCTCTCTCTCTCTCTCTCTCTCTCTCTCTCTCTCTCTCTCTCTCTCTCTCTCTCTCTCTTCGTTTGAGATATAAAAATATCTTTAGAAGAAGAAAAGGATATCAATATTTCATGTTTACTTTCACACGAAAAGCGGCATTTTCGACAACGAAGTATCCACAAGATATATAATCTTTGCAAGAGACACGCACGAGATCTTTTAAATCCCTGGCTCGAAAGGTATCGGATTTAAATTTCAAATATGCGTTTAGCTCTCGCGAGCGGAGGTCCGCTTTAAATGCAAATAAAATTAACGCGAGAACTCGTTTCTCTCGTTTCTATTTAGGTTTTCCAGAGTACTCTCTTTCTTTCTCTGTTTCTCTCATGCCGACGATAACGATCTCGTCTCAAGAGAAAGAAAGGGAAAGAGAGATGTTAAAAATATTAGTGTTTACTTTTTCATTCGACAAACGAGAAAAGGGAGAAAAACGCGAGTAGTTAGGTAGCCAAGTAGGTACATACATACGTAAGTATCTACGCAGGAACGCAACTTTACTGATTGCACGCAGAATCGAGGAAGCGAGGACGTTAGACAAGCTTTCGCGAGCTTTACGAAAGAAGAGGAAAGAAGTATGAACGAAAAGGAGAAAGTAAAGAAGGGAGGAGGGTGAAGTAGAGCTTGCTAGGAAGAGCCATGGCAGTCGTTAGGTAGCGCCGTCGTAAAATTAATTACGCCTCGAAACTGTCTTAATTAAAAATGTGTCCGCCGCCCGTCAGCTTTGCTCTCTCTCTCTCTCTCTCTCTCTCTCTCTCTCTCTCTCTCTCTGTCTCTGTATTTCTCTCTGTCTCTCCTCTCTCTCCCTCTTTCTCTTTTTCTTTCTCTCTCTATATCACCCTTCTACATCCTCCTTACTCTAGTATACTTTTGCTACTACTTTACCTCTTCCTCTAACACACAACCACCAATACACTCTCTCATTCTCTCTCCTTTCCATCGAGAAGAAGGGATTGAACTACCCCCACTATTCTCTTCTCTCTCTCTCTTCTCTCTATCTATCTCTCTCTCTTACCACTCGAAGCTTTCCACCATCTCCTAACCTACCTCCCCTATTCACGACACCCTTATTACCTAGTCGGTCGCGAGCATAAGCGCACCGTCATGAATATTATGTCATTATGCAATCTCGAGGTGCATGCGACGGCTCCGTGCGAACTACGCTTTCACCTTCCTCCTTCTCCGTCTTTACAATCCCCTTCAAACTTCCCTTCTCCTACCACTCGTCCTTGTCGGCATCCTCGTCCTCGAGTTTACGTCGTAAGCCACTCCTAACGCGTCCTTCGCCTCGTTTATACCACACGAATTCGCTACTTTAGGATTAATCGACGGTCGACGATTAACGTTATTTTCTCTTTCTCTTTCTCTTTCATCTTTTTTCCTTTTTTTTTTTTTTTATTTGTTCTCTCCCTTGTATACAGGTATTAGCGGGCACAGTCGATTTTTTTTTTCGTTTGAAAGTATTTTTCTGTAATGATTAGTATCTTCTTTACACGGGTAAAAAAATAATTAACGTTAATTTGAAAACACAGTGAAATAGTAGACGAATTTACAGAAACTGTAAAATCTTCTTCTCTTTTATCTACTTTCCACGAGTTCGAGTGTCGAGTTTCCAGTCCCTTCGCTTTCTTCATTTTCTACGATGTTTTAACGTATTTACCGTAGGTATAACGCGAGTTTTCGCAGTAGAAAAGAGAGACACGGAAAATGTAATTAAAGCGAAGCTTGTTGATTTTAAAATGCTAATCCAAGAATGATATTTATGCGGAAGAGCCTGATACCATAGAAGAGATTTTAGAATGCGATGTCGGCTAAGAAACGTGTAATTAAAGCGAGATCTCTAAGAAAAAATAATACACCATTATGATTTACGTGAATCCTTCGAGATTACATCCCTTTTTTTTTGTCATCGAGTTACATCGTTTCTCATTTTTTTTATTTTTATTTTTATTTCTGCAACACTTTTGATTTAACGTAAGGAATGACTGATTTGTTAAATATTTTCCTTTCTTTTTTCGTAATTATACAAGCCATGCTATTTTTCTTTTTTTTTTTGTCCATTTTTCCTGAACTTCGAACGATTCATTCGTGTGCAGTGTACTTCAAAGAACTCGATGATTTACGACTTTTCCATACGCACGGTATTTTTCGATCTATCTTGCGAAAAAGCATTTCACGCTTTGCCACTATTCATTGTAGGTCGTGTTGTATTCTTCTTTTTTATATATGTATATGTATATGTGTATATATATATATATATATATATATATATATATATATCGTATTCTCCATTTTTCGTAAATATAAAACGAGCCATTTAAACAGAAGCGCAGATGTAATTTATTCATTTAAATTATACTCCCGCGAATACGACCGCTGTACGGAATTAATTGGAGGGATCGGAAAGCTACGAGAACGTTGTAGGTCACCGAAATTGCATTCCGCAAAGCATTTCTATGTTTTTCATATTTCCTGCGTGAAATTGATTCTACCACGTAGTAATCAAATATATCTATGTATAAAAGAGAAGGCAAGCATTTTGTGGCTTTTCTTTCGATATAATTATTTCGGTTGATAATTTAAAAAAAAATTAAACACTGATGATAGCGTCGCGTGGTCGAACAATTTAATCAGACACTTGTCTTGAGAAAGGAACATCTTTTTTGTTTTTCCTTTTCTCCTTTCTCTATTTTGATTTTTCTCTTTCTTTTTTCGCTAATTTATTTTCTCCAAAGCCTCGGCGATGACGAAATGCAAAAGAGAAGTTAGACACATTTTTAAAAGCGAACCGAGTTACCACAAGTTGTCGTAAACTAATTAGTTACCACGCTACTCTACGTCGTTGTTCAGTCAGAAGCAATTATCGAGTTCAGAGCTGACTCAGTCTTATTTTACAATTCAATTCCTTTGAAAAGGAGCAACGAAACACGACCGTTCGCAATGTGTTCAGCAGCTTACATACATCGACTCACCGGTAAACGATCCGAAAGACGAAATAACTCGCTGAGCTGAAGTTGTTTTAACGCGCGAACGTCATTATCCTTGGCAGGCTTAAATACCATCGCTCTCGGTAACACGAAGCGTATGAAAAGCGTATGGCAGCAGGTCACACGCGACGTTTACTACCACATATTTAAGAGAAAGAGAGAGAGAGAGAGAGAGAGAAAGAAAGGGAGAGGAAGAGGGAGAGAGGGAGAAAGTCTTGTGCAAGGGGAAGGTGGCTTTCCATAGGAATTTTCAGCTCGTTTCAGACCACTTATGGCACCTTGTACCTCGCGAGGGGTTGCCACACCTCTCAAACCTTTTTTCCTCGCCCTATCACCATTTCACAGTTAGATCGTTTAACTCGGTTGAAAGTCGGTCATCGGTGCGAATTTATCGCAAAGCTTTCTGCTTTTATCGGCGATCAAAGTACCGCGAAAGAATTGAGGAAGGACTTTCTCTTTATCCCGAGCTGTTTTTATTTCTTTTAGCAGGCTTAAACGATTCGATATATAGAGGTAAAGAAACGTTACCTTTTGCTAAAAATACCAACACTATTCTACCTCTCTGTTTCTCTTTTTCTCTCTTTCTCGTTCTCTCTTTTTTTTTCTCTCTCTCTCTCTCTCTCTTTTCCCCCTCGATGGATGTCGAATCTCGATCGTGAGCTTTGCCCAATGCTCTTACCTAGAAAAAAAATATTGACAAATTCGTAACTTATGTTTGTGACGTGACATTCGATCGCAAAGGAAAATAGAAAAAAAAAATTCCGTCCTTCTATGCGTCGGACTCTTCACCTTTCATTTTTGTAATCGATGATGGATGACGGATAAAAGGGATCAATGGATCGGTTCGATGAATTAATTCGTCTATATTTTTTCAGTGAAGCGATAGAACGTTGTTTTTTTCGCGATATCGCTGGACAACAATGATGGTAGTGTTGTAGCGAGAAACTAACGACAAAACAATGTGTATACGTTCTGTCGTTATTATTGTTTTTCTTGCTGTGGACAAATATTGTTTCGAACGAAATATTTGCGTTTTTCCTTTTTCCCCCTTTTTTTTTCATCGCCCGTCCGCCAATCAACATTCTAGAGAGGATTTCTCAGAATTGTATTTTGGTTTTTCGATCCTTAAAATGTAGTTTTCGGAGTACCTCGAGGTTTCTCGAAGTTAATTAGAATTTTCATTCACACGCTTTAACGACCTTTACATTGTAACAAGTACATTGTACCTACGTACTCTAATCCATTCACCGTTTTCTCCAACGTATCACTTTGATATTAATCAGTTTCGTAATTGCTATCTACATTTGTAATTAGTAATCAGTGCGGCATCTAATCCTTGATTATAAATCCGTTTAACGTGGGTCATCGTGTAACCATAATAGTAACGATCGATAAGTGGAGGTACAGTTCGCTTATTTTGAGATTCGTGTCTGACGAAACGATAAATTATTTATGAGATAAAGAAGTATTCTTATTTGAAAATAAACCAACAACAATTTCATTTATTTCTAAATCGATAGCAACGATCTGCGGTAGATACTTTTGGTAAAAGTAAAAAAGGGAAAAACAATTTATATTTACAAATAAAATCCATTAAATACGTAATAACGCGTTCACTAATTATGCTCGCGATAGATCAACGACCACAATCAAGGAGAGAGATGGAGATAGAGAGAGAGGGTTGGCTTGGATTTAGGTTTCCGGACTATGGCGTTCTCTGCGTAGTCTCGGAATGTGTTTACCAATGGCAATCCCAATATTCTTCGTCCATTCCTTGGCTCGAGTATGTGGAGTCTGGCCTAAGGTCGGTTAACCATGGACAAGCAGTACACCCACCATCGCGGTTTGCATTCTGACCAATTGCCACTGGAGAATGCAAGTTGCGCCACTTGTGCCATCAATGGCACTCGCGTACGGACGACCGCCGCGGGCAATTGTATTCCCTCGTGCTGCGAAGGAAGGGCAGAGGGAGGGGTACAGGGGAACAGGCCAAGGGAACGTGGGCATAGGACAAGAGTGGGGATAGAGCTATTACGATTATTATACGTCGGAAATACAAAGGAACCTGACATGGTAGTTCTCTCCACCCCTGTGTCTTCTCTTTCTCTCGTTCTCCCGTAGAAATACAATATGTGCATGAGTTCAGCGGGAGAGAGAGAGAGAGAGAGAGAGAGAGGGAGAATTTCCGAAGCACAATGCGTTTCCCCTTCCATCTACTCTCAACTACTACTATATTCGCTGCAAGGTGTATCGCGATTTGTTCCTCGACAAACGTTATCGTCCTTCTCTCAACTTCATTCGAGGCTACAATGAAAAGCAATAATATTCCTTCTTTATCGAAAAAATATATATATATATATATTATGTTATATGTAGGTAGCTTTTATTATCTATTCGTTCTTTTATCACGACAACTGATATCCGTTTGTGGTTATATTTTTCATATCGAGAATACGACGTTAAGGCGAAAATACAATTATGATAAAAAGATGGGGGTAATAATACTTCTAATATATTATATATAGCAAATATTGTAAATTTGAAAACATTGAAAGGAGAATATTTTTCTTCGTCGTGTATAATCAAATGTGTCGTAGAACGAAATGGTCATCGGTGTCGTTTTTCTCGTTTTGCTCTTCCTGTTTTATTTTCCTTCTTTTTTTACCTTGTTTTCATTTTTTCCTTTATATCGCGAAAAAAAAATTGTATCCCTCAAACGAGAAAAGCGTCACTTAAATGTACCTTATTTTTCATTATTATTTTTTTAATTTTTCTGTCTCTTGTTTGTTTGTTTTGAAAAAGAACTTTTTATGTACGTGAAGCACGCACACCGCGACAGAGAGAAAGTTTGTTTCAGAAAGGAGCATCTCCTCGCGCGAAGTACTAATTAAGCTACGGGAAAGTGGACGTTTGAGAAAAAGTTCTGTATTTTTGCGCGAGAATGCGAGTCATACACAAACTGAGATGCATATACACATCTAGAAACGTTTTTTGTCGTTTTCTACTTCTTCACCTTTTTTGTATCTCTGTGTGTACGTACGTATGCGTGCATATATGTATGTATGTACGTGTCTGTCTTTATATCCATACGTGTATGCGTGTATATGTTCAGTGCATCGCGAAAAGCTTTTCAACTCGGCGAAACGACATTCGGCAAATGGAAGGTATGCTACTTGGATATTCTTACGATCGAATATGGCCGGGCGCGCGAACAAGCGCGTTATGCTCGAGAAATTTATGTTACCTCGCAACATGAGAGAGTAAGAGGGAGATAAAGAGAGAGAGAGAGAGAGAGAGAGAGAAACCCGTCGACCCTATGGATATCACCAATATATACACAACGTCTACCTGAACATCCCGTTATACGGTATATCGTATTTCCAAGTACGACGTCACCGAAGCTACGAGCTCAGAGACATAAGCGTATAAAGCTTGGGATATCGCCTTCCACGGGTCTCTTTTGTTTTATGCAACGAACGACGAGGAAGTATCTTTCTCAGCAACGTGTATACGTTGACTGGTTGCCTGGCTAGCTAGTTCATCTCTCCAAATTTCCTGTTGTCTGCTTTTCGAACGGTAACGAGATGTTATATTTTTCAAATCAATATTCTTTTGATCCATTCCGAAAGGGTTCCCTATTCATCCTCTATCCATGCGTTTTCCAGGGCCTTGCTAAAAAAATACTGGCGATATCATTCCCTCGGAACATGAAAATAAAATAAAAATGTCAGCTGACTCTTTTCCAAGGGACAAGGAGAGACACAAAGAGGAAGAGAGAAAGGGGTTGCTTTTTTGCTAACGTTATATCGTTTATCAACGTTCGCCAGCACCGATCGATACGGAGGAACTAATGGGAGGAGTCATTATTATTTGTTACATCTTTCTATTTACGTTTCGTTCTATCGATGATTTATCGAACTTTACGATAGGATCGACTTTAAAAGTGTGAGAAAAGAAGCGAGGTGTCGATCTCCGAGGTAGAGACGTTCTTTCCAATTTAAATTTCAAACTTGAATATAGAAAGGGTATGAAGTTAATCAAACTAGCTTTACAAACAATTTTTCAAGTAAATTTATTAGGACTATTACGATTGATAACTTTAAATATAAACACGTATTCACTTTGTAAATGAGTTATATACGTAATTTATTTAAAATTTGCTCCATTTAAAAGCTCGTTTGTTTCAATAAGAATAATCGTGTGTTTTATTATCGGAACAAAAAACACACCCACGCACGATTATCATTCATTAAAAAGAAAATGAGAGAAAAAGAGAGAGAGAGAGAGAATTTTCCTAGCAGTATGTTTTCACATTTGGGAAGAATATTCGACTAGTAGAACGTGGAGAGTTCGACCATAGGCAATTCCCGAATTAGTCGCAGTCGAATTAATCCCGCTTTGCGAAGTATGCACGAACGATTCGATCAGCGATGCGAGATCCCGAAATCTCTTCGCGTGGCAGCGGCGATGCTCGTGCGTTCGACGTGTACATACTTCTGTCTCTCTTTCTCTCTCTCTCTCTCTCTCTCTCTCTCCTTCTCTTTCTCTCTCTCTCTCTCTCGTTAGCCCTTCTCGTTCGCGCACATCGACATTAAGGGGTGAAAAGGGGGTTGAAATTGGGGGTTCGATGCAAATGTCTGTCAAACGCAGGGTACCAGTTCACCTTCTTCCGGCCCTGGAGCAAACGTTTTACCTGCAATGCTCGATGCAAACGTTCGTCCGCATCGTCGTCGTCATTCGAGCGTAAAGTTCGCGCGAACGCAGAAGGTGCGTGACCTAACTAACGTGTGTGAGCTATCGAGTTAGGGAACGAACAGAACTAAGATCGAACAATGAGCTTGCGATCGTATCGCGAATCGTTCGTCCAGAAAATCCACACCCTGAATATCGGCTTCGGTATTCTGTATTCGCGCGGGTGGCCGAAGGGAATAGCGTGAGAAGGGACCTTATTTGTTTGTTTTTTTTTTTTTTTTTTTTTTGGAGGGGAGATCTCTTCTTTTCTTCGTCGAACCGGTCCTCCCTTTTGTCTTTTTTTCTTCTCTTTTTCTCTTTCCCTCTGTTTATTGTTATACGGTCGTACGTCGATTTTCAAAAGTTACGGGATTTGAAAAAAATTTCTTTCATCGGTCAAATTGGATTGCTATATTTTTTTTTCTTTTGTTTGTTGAACATCATGAAGATCTTTATTCGTCGTTCTATCGAATATCGTTCCTGAGATTTATTTTGAGTAGTAAAACGTGACTAAAAATAAGACAAATTTAAAGAACGAGCGAGCCAGAAGAATCGGTCGATCGATCTTAATCAAATACTTACGCATACGCATATTTTAGTATAGCATAGTAATGATGTTTTTAAATAACTCTTTTCAAAGTTTACGTGATCTATCTTCGGAATGTCAAGAAACGTGCGAAGGAATCGATCCGTTGACGTTCAAACGACGTTCTAACGCGTGTCCTACATACTGTTTTCCTGTAATACGACAAATAAAGTTCCTTTGGAGATATGCAAACGTACGGACGACAATGGTTCAGGACGAATACCGACTCGATATATCGGCGAGCGCGTGACTCGAGTGTGAACTTCCGCGCGTTCTAGCTCATGCAATTTACGCGAGCTCACGAGAGCTGAGATTTCACGAAGCCGATAAAAAAAAAAGGTAGACTTCTTAACGATCGCAAAGCTAAAACGACCTTTTTGTGGTAGAAAAAAGAAAAGAAAAAAAAATATATATATATACATATACATAATGGTAATTAGGAACGAAGGAAAATGAGTTCAATGTTCGCAGTAAACGAGTCCTCGTTAATATTATTATTATTATTATCATCATTTTACTGAAAACTTTTGTCCGTTCCTTTTTTTAAATATAATTTCTAATAAATTAAGTTTTATGTAATAATAATTTTGAGTTGAGCGGACAAAACTTTTCAGTAGGTATAATACGTATTCGCAACCGGCGAGTCCGCTACCTGAACGCCTCGTATAATTTTCAAACGTTTATTGCTTAGGGTCGCTCAGGGTTCTGCTATTTATACAAACATAGAATTTCTTAGGACTACCTTGCCGGGCCTCAGTTATAGATTTTGATATTACGTAGGACTACGTCCTCGGTTGTAGGCTAAAAACTTTAAAATGACGTAAGGACTATGTTATCGATCGCGAGTGTGTTTCGTTATTATTAATACCAACATTTTTCACATTTCTTAGTTTTCTGTCTTCTTGGTAGATGTAAACATAATATTAGACGGATATGACAGACAAAATATATTTAACGAGTCAAACTGACTAATCGTGACAGTCGACTGCTAACATTTCTCGCGACTAGAGAAGAACCTCGCAAAGTTTTCAACCACAACGATTAGGTACCGATAATCGTGAGCCTTTTGATGAATTATACAAGAAAGAGAAAGAGAAAAAGAGAAAGAGAGAGAAAGGGATAAAAGAGAAAGTAAACAGAGAGAAAAACCATTCGTCCTCTTTCCTCCGAACGTTTCATCATTGAGTATACTCTTCTCGAGAAGAGAAGGAACAGTTTCCATTCGTTCGCGAAAACATCTGGCAGTCGATGGTGGTGGAAGAGGAAGCGTTGGAAATCCTTCTACAGGGCGAGTCAAGAGAGAAAAAGAGAGAAGATGGGAGTGAGATAGACATAGAGAGAGAAAGAGAAAGAGAGGGAGAGTTGGTATGTAAAGGAACGTCGATAGAGAGTGAGAAAGAGAAAGAGATAGAGGAAACGGGGAAAGGGTTGCGAGGGGTAGTATCGGGAAATTTCTGAAATACCGTGGCCCGTGAAATGCACTTACTCTGCATTTGTACTCGAACTACCTCTCCTGTACCTTTCCTTCCTGGCCGCTTTTCCGTTCCCGCATTCGTTCGCGCGTCCATACCGATCTATATTCGTTTCACCTATATACAAGTATTTGCATATGCGTTTGTTTTGAATTTAATCATTTTCGATTTTTAAATATTTTAATGCGTACCCAACCGAAATAAATACAGATATATATTTGCGTATACATGTGTGCTGCGTGTGGGTGAGTCCATGGGTGTGTATATGCGCCCGTGTATGCATTTATATATCTATTTTCAAAAGTTTGAAATTCTTTGAAAGGAATAAATCGTCCGAGCACGTAATGATCTATCCACCGAGATGAAATTTTGCGGTTGAGTAATGGTATTGTGGAATGACGCGGAACGACGCGGAACCGCGCGGAACGATGCTCGCCTGCGTTCGACCATCCCTTTGGCAATTTAATCGATGACTTTACTGCGAGTCTCGGTACCCGCCTTCTAGATCGCTCGATTTGACGATAATGATAGTAATATTCTGTCGCATCGTTAATCGAGTCAAAACTTACCATCATGCGTTGAAATAGAATAAAATTCGATGATGGTTTTACCAGCAAATATACTATATTTATTTGTAATCGTATTATTTGCGTAAAATCAATGCATTACAGTATACGTGTACAATTCGAGCCATTTTATTTAGATATATAAATACTAAATATTCTTTATTTCTAACTCTTCATGGTATTTTAAATTTTCAATTCTTCTGTGGGAGATATATTGTACTGTTATTTTGTATTCAACAATTGGATTTGCTTATTCCACGGTATACTATTTTCGTTATACGGTTAATAACCAAAAAGTAAGATAATATTGATTTTTAAATATTTTCTATCTTCGTTATTCTATATATACGGCCAATGAATACTATGGAATTTATTTTCTCTTAAAATATCTATAACGTTGCGCGACCCGAACCGGTTGTTGTTCGGTGCGTTTTTTGGAAAAAAAAAATTACAAAACAAGAAAAAAGGGAGGAAAAAAGGTTCAACAGAATTCTCTGTCGAAAAACAATAGCGACTTTCGAGTTTTACGATGGTAAAGGATGCAAGGATAATACGGTTCGTCTCTTCTCCTCTCTTTCTCTTTTTAAGCCTCATCAGTCGCGCAACTGCTTGTGAACGCGTTATAAACCTCAGCTTACTCTCGTTGTGAGTGAACGCGTAGGGAGCGAATTGACATCGAACAGAGAGACAGGCTTTCCATATCCACTTCTCTCTCTCTCTTTCTCTCTCTCTCTCTCTCTCTCTCTCTCTGTCTCTCTCCATTTCTCTTTCGCTTACTCTGTCTCTTTAATTCAATATCTCTATGATAATACGACGATCAACCACCGATCATGTTACACCAAAGCGATGAATCGAACGTACTTATCTCACGAGATCGAAAGAGAGATAGAATACACGTATCACATATATCCATTTCCATAATTCAACAGCATCGTACGCGTAATCCCCCGCTAATTGCGATCCTATTTCGTATTTGGTCACGTTAGGATTTCCCGCAAAATCGTTAACAATCTATCTATATCTACTTATATATGTATATGTATATATATATATATGTATGTATGTATGTACGTATGTATATCTATATGTAGTTAAGCTTTCGTTTCTTATTTTTCTTTTTGTTCTCCTTTAGATGCAGCAAGACGAAGATCGATGTAATAAAAAATGATGAGCAAAATATGGAATACTAGACGTTCTTTTTCTAAACTCTCCAGTAAAAATGATTAAATAATTTTATTGAAAAAGTAACTTCTCGTTTTGCGATTCAAAACAATGTCAATTTGATGAAATTGTCTAACAATAACGAAATCAGTAACGAAATAAAAGTAAATACGTTTTAGAATCTTTATATGGAGTCAATAAAATGCAAGAGAAGTATTGATAGTGGTTGGTGGGAACCGATAACGGTTAATCCAATTTTTTGGAATAATATTTGTCTTGAAGATCGACGAGCAACGTGGTGCAGCCGACGTTGACCAGGTCGAATCGACTCCTCGGAGGTATTCACGTACGGATGCACGAACACCCATGTCTCTCGTGTACTTACATACCAAAGAGACGTACACGTACGTATATCTACAGGAACCACACACGTGCTGAGTGACCCTTTCTGATAACTGGTACGCTAGGGGGTGGAAGAGAGAGATGGGGTGAAACGCCATCCAGAATGGATTTGCTCACGGTCTGGTAAGGTCGACAGAATTTCGATGAAGCCGGCAAGATAGAGAGAACCCAAAGAGGGAAATAGGGAGAAGAGAGGAAAGGGGAAGAGGATAGAAGGTTGGAATATAGCGGAAACTATGCTTCCCAGGGAGTGATTCCAAGAAGAGTCAACAAGTATAAAGAAGTCGAGATCTCTCTCTTTCTCTCTCGCTCTCTCGCTATATATATATATATCTCTTTCTCTCTCTCTCGCTCTTTCTACATTTCTTTCTGTTTCTCCATCTTCTCGATGTTCCTAAGACGTGATCGATGGTCCATTCTTGGATCGCTCGCACAAACTTGTCGTCGGCGGCTCGCCAAAAACTTGCGATTGAATATAAAAGTGGTAAAAAGTCCGTTACGGCTTCTTCGACGGCTTGTTGTAAGTCTGATATGAAGTTTCGAAAGATAAAAGTAGGACCACCAAAGATGAGTACGCTTTTTGAATCTTTTCCTTTGGCTTTCTCGATAAGTCGTTCGGTCGTTTGCTCCAAGCTGATATAACACGATCGATTTATTTTCTTCATCGAGAGACTTTCATTTCTGTATCCTCTTTGCGAAAGCTATTTATACGATTATCATACTTGTTACGTTTATAAACGCTGAACAACGATTTTAAATGAATTTTTTAGCGAAGGAAACGGAAATAAAAACGATGTGATTCTTTTATATGTTCGTTTAAAAAATAAAGAAATAAAGGGAGAAAGAAAATAATCTCGACAGTGTTCTTTATTGCAAACATCTGTGCGCTATATTTTCTAAATATATTCAATGATAACATTTCGAGATGATCGGTATCATTTTAAGAGAATTACAAATACAAATATAAATTTATACAATACTTCCTTTGATATAATTCGATTCGTTCTTATTTTATCCTCGACGTTATTTGATGAACTCGTCATCGACTATTCCGAACAGCTACCAAGACAGTATTCTTCGGGATTTCATCGGACGAATGCGAAACTCCAACTTTCAATCTGTTGGAGAATAAAAGTTAAAGCGAATAAAAAAAAAAAGATAAGAAAAACAAAGTTACTATTACTGAATTCGTGAAATCTAAAATAAGAAAAAAAAAAGAAGGAAAAAAAGAGAAAACGCTACAATCTCTCGAAACGAGAAAGGAAAAGAACATTCTTTACGATCGATTTGAAATAATCCATGCCCATAAAATCAGCCTAAATGCAAATGAAGTCGAAAGGGGAGGTATCGGATGAAGAAGAATGGGATAGTAAGTATTCTTTTTCTAAGGAAGCCCTTTTCGCACGACTCTCGAGTTTCTTTAACGTCGTATCGCATCGAAATATATATCGAATCCGCCTGACGTGATTCATCCCATTTGGATTCACCCCTTTTTCTGCATTCTTACCAGTATCTGCCTAAGGTACTTTACGCGCATCGCGTGGCCCTTTGCAGAGTCCCTCATACTCTCCGATCCCTCTCGAAACGAAACGAGACGATACGAGACGAGACGAGAGAAGATGAGACGAGAAACGTGAATGTTCGAGGAAAAGGGGAGGAGAGAGAGAGAGAGAGAGAGAGAGAGAGATCCGATTCGGTACGTGCTCGGATAAGTTTGCACGCGCATTTTTACGAGTGCAAGAAAGGGTTGGACGAGTTCTCTCTTGTCGTCCAAGGGACGAGACTCGAAGGGTCTTTCTCCTAGGACGACGAATGACACGCTCGACTAATTTTCTCTTCTTGCATGCTTGCCTTGGTTCTGGTGCTGCTGCTACTGCTGCTCGATCGATGTCGATTTCCGAAAGGGATCGATCGACGAGTTGAGACTAGCGTCATAGAACTTTACGGGAAAGAAGAGAGAGAGAGAGAGAGAAAGAGAGAGAGAGAGAGAGAGAGAGAGATAGAGAGAGAAAGAGAGAGAGAGAGAGATAGAGATAGAAAGAGAGAGAAAGAGAGGGAGTAAAGAGGGTGGGGGTAAATGTGTACGTTCGAATTCATGACGATCGTAAATATGTTAATACTCGGCGACCATCCCCGTCGGTCGTTGAAGAGGGCAATTCGAAAAAGGCGAAGGCCACTCTTCGAACGTAGCTATCTTTTATTCCGTAAACGCCTAAGGGTAAGGGCTTGGTATTGTGCACGATTTAACGTTATCGCCGATTTTCCATGGAAGAACTGAAAGCTTCTTACGGATACGCCGATATTTATGGACTCTGTGCGTTGTATACGAAACCATAAAGATATTCTTTTTCCATCGGGGTAAGATTCTTTTCTCTCTCTCTCTCTCTCTCTCTCTCTTTCTCTTTTTTTTTATTTTCTTTTTTTCTTTACTTTCCACGTAAAATCATATATATATATATATATATATATATATATATATATATATATATACTGAAAAATCAATATTTCTATTAAACGTCGATGATATAAAAAAAATCTTGTGTAAATAAATGCGATCGGTATTTAAGCTAAACGTGGAACTATATACGATCGACGATGCTAGTAGACTAGAATTACCTATCGTTTATTTCACAAGGATTTAAATAAATTTCCATACTTAATTCGATCGATCGATTCGTGTTTTTTTCCCCCTTTATTTTTTTCTCCTTTTTTTTTTTGCCTTTAGAAAGTAACAAAAGTTCGGAACTATATATTAACGTCATCGACAGGACCGATCCTAAACATGGTAACAGGAAATCTCATCTTCCTGACATCGCTGTTGCTTCGTATTATTTCTTCTTTTTTTCTTTTTTTCTTTCGTAGCCTTCTCCTTGAATCATGATTGATCGTTCCTCATAACGATGTGTGGCACGTTAAAGCTTCGTAAACGTTCATCGTCTAGTCGACTTCCTGCGTTTCGTATATATCCCTCTTACACGTAAACGATCCTCGTAATAATAGTTTCCGTAAAAATTTGTCATTAAATCTTAATTTCTTTTTATCTTTTTGCTTTTTATTCGTTTTTTCTCTCTCCTCTATTTCCGCCCTCAATGCAGTCTTCCTTCGAAAAACGATTATACCTGATGAAGATATAGAAGGGAAGGAACGATCCGTAAATGTTGGAGCAAATTTGTCTAAATTCGTGTGAGATCGGATTAATGCTCGCGTCTTAGAGCGAGGAACTCTCGAGCGAGGGGAACGTTTCCATGACGAAAACGAGAGAAGACGTTTACTCCTCTTGGTTGGTTCCTTTCTTCATCTCTACGGCAAATATTGGAAGACCGGATGTGCCTCAGATCTTCTCGAGATATCACCAACTTAACATCACTCCCGGCGATATCTCTTTGATGTTGTTACTCGTGATTTAAGCGTATACTTGTTTTCCCTTCGTTCTATTACGATGATAATTAATCGACCAAAGCCGTATAGAAAGTATGTGTAGAAATATAGTTATAAAATTTTTAATGAGTATATCGTGATTCTATCTTGTTTCATTCTTCTTTCTTTTTTTCTTTCTTTTTTTTTTTTTAATCTCCCCTTCCGAAAGTAGAGTTTAAGCTTTTCTTTTTTTTCTTTTTTCACAATTCGCTTTAAGCGGGAAGTAGTTAGGTATAGGCCATGATTCTCTTTCAGGGCAAGTCGAAACAAGGACATGCGTAATAGGGTCGAGAGCGTTTAACGGCTCGTTAATTAGTCGTTTTTCGATGAGGAGGAGGCACAACGAAGTACCAGGGCACGCACATTCCGAGCGAGGTCGTCCAGGCCGACGCTTATTGTTCATTGACCTAGATATAATTATTACCGCTGCCGGCTCCCTCGTTAAACATTCATTATCTATCCTGAACTATTGTAACGTAACAATGACACTATCGTCGATATTGTTCCTTGCATACAATTAATATAAAGTATTACAGCCATGACCACTTGAACTTCTCTCGATGCTCGTACGTATGATGAAAATTTATGCCGTGGTTTCGATTCAGAAGTTCTCGATGAAATATGGAGCGCCATTAGCGTTACGCTTGAAACTCGATACTTTTTATATCGATTTTCTCTCTCTCTCTCTCTCTCTCTCTCTCTCTCTCTCTCTCTCCCCCTTTTAATTCGACTTTACACGGATTCTCTAACGCTTTTCAGGAACACTAATGTAAGTATTGAACAAAGTTTTAGTTTGTTAAAATTCACCCTCTCTCTCTTTCTCTTTCTTTGTTTCTCTCTTTCTTTCTTTCTCCATTTCGTTCGAACCTCGAAATCTTTTCGTTAAAAGAGCGAAATCTACGAGCATAGACAATGGAACGCGAATTCAAAGAAATTCCAAGCAGCCATACTGAAATTGTAACTTATTATGAATAGTTAACAAATTTCATTGATTCGTCGAATGGTATTGTTGCGTTTCAAACGGTCTATCCTTGTTATTCGTTCTTTTCTTTCTCTTCTTTTTCTTTTCTATTTCAAGAGATAATAGATGAATAGTAAAGAAAGGAGGAACCATGACCGCATTCATTCCCTTCCATTTTCCCTTCGATTCAAGCTTGACCGAATACCCTTATCGTTGTGGACACGTAACACATAGGATGCACTTTTAAGTCGTTTTGTTCCTTTCGTTAAATTGCAAATTGATTTCCCTCGTAGCTATTATTTCATTTTCTTTTCTTTACAGTCATGTAAAAATTATTTACAATCTTTTTACAACAACTTCGTTGTTGTATTCTTTTTTTCTTTCGAATCGATCGTGAGATAAATTACGCTTATTTTTTCGATTATTCACTTCCTTTTGTTATTTATAAACGTATGTGTTTATATGTACGTTTATCGTCGTACAGAATTTATTTATAAAAGTAAAAAGATACAAATAGAAAAATATCGATCTTACAATTATCGACTCCTATTGTAAATACAATCCTACTCCTATTGTAAATACAATTTTTTCGATCTGCAAATGGTTTTAGTTTTCTCATTTCACGGAAAAGTTCCAATGGACCAAGAGTTCAAATATATGTTAGTGCAAGTTGAATGAGGATGGCCGATTCTCAAAGATATACGATAATTCGACTAGGGCGTCTCGATAATGGTTCTTTTCAAAGCTATGGAAAGCCCAGAAAGGACTCTTTGTAATACAGATAAATTGTTGACGCTTGAAGGACGGAAATCCGCGGAAGGTGGAAAAGAGTGACAAAAAGAGTGAGCAAGAGAGAAAGAGAGTGAGCAAAGACGAGTTTCAAGGGGTGCAAATCGTTCGTTAAAATATATCGGAAAAATTGCCGAGTCACGTTGTGAAAGCTTTCGAATCACGAGTTTCGAAGGCATACGCGAATGTTACGGCCGATATGTTCGATCTTTTTTCTTTTTTTTTTTTCAATGTTCACGTTTATCGGACAACGGTTTGTATTGAATTTATATCCTACCTGTACGATTTTTCTCGCATTGTCAGAAATCCGAAATATTCGTTGGAAAATTTTCTACAAATTTTCCATTGTCCAGACTATGCAATTTCCCCTCCCTCTCTCTCTTCCTCTCTATTGTTAATTAAAACTAAGTGGTTTAACATAATGCACGATATAAATAAAATTGTCTGCTGTAACGATAGAACGACGATGATATCGAGGTCGTTGCAATCTACTTACGGGAAATTAATATACCTACCTATGTATCAAGTTAAACGCGAAATCATTTTTCGGACGAACGATTTCGCAGTTTTCTACAAAATTCGAAGCTCGAACGATGAGAAGCTTCGTTGTCGAGACGTGGAAACTTCTGATCGGAATATTGGACCAATTTTCTCGTCCGCGGATCTGCTTACCGGGCAAAAAGTGTCACGTCAGACTTTTATGGAATTTTCGTTGTCACGAGAGCGCTGCTTTCTTTTTCTTTTATTTTCTTTTTTTTTTTGACAGCAAAAGGGAAGAAAAAAAAATACGCAAATATATTTTTTAGATAGATACGATATGTAAGAGATTCAAGCAAATGTAATACATACTCGGCTGAGTTGTTTAATCGATTTTTAATATGTGTCCTATTCCATAAAAATGTAAATCTGAGAATATAAAAGTATATCTGACCTACATAAATTCTTGGAATTTCTCGACGAATCATTCTCAGCTAGATGCGTATTTAACAGGTGTCAAGTAAAAGAACATCGTTGGCCTACATAAATTCTTAAAATTGCATTCTATGAATTGACAATAAATAAGTATGTAAAACTTGCCATATCTCTGCTCTACATAAATTCTTAGAATGACATAGAACTTTTAACAGGTGTCGTGTGAGGATATCAGTGACCTACATAAATTCTCAGAATTCTACTCTCAGTGAATCACAAGTAGGTGTGTCTTTGATACACACTTGTCTATATAAGGGTGTCGATAGTCTATATAAATATTCAGAATTCGACTGAAGTTCTATTATATCTCACGTCAAGAAGAACGGGCTCTAAACTTTCAGTCGGGAAACTTGAAATTTTCGTTTAGGTCGATTCGCTATGTCGAAGTATTTCTATTCTCGTTAGGTACTTTGAAGTGTCTGACTATTGTAAGTACGTACTACTGCCGGCTTCTCGTTTCTCTTTTTTCGAGAGAACGAAAGAGGCAACATTTGAAAACATCTCGACCTCTTCCTTCCTACTACTAACGTGATTTTTTTTCCTCTATCCTTTTTTTTTTAAAGTCTACTTTTTACGAATGGGACTTCACGTAACGACATATTGTTTATACGTTTAAAGCTGATGACGAGAAGGAGAGAAAGAAATAGATAGAGAGAGAGAGATAGACAGAGAGAAAGAAACATAGACAACGCCAACTTTCAGGACGGATTCAAATGAGAAAGGGAAAAAGGAAGAGAGAGAGAGAGAGAGAGAGAGAGAGAGAGAGAAAGAGGGAGAGAAAGTGTAGTATGAAAATATAAAGAGTATGGGATGTAAAGAGTGCAAGCTCAGGGAGAGCAAGCTTTTGTTCTTTCGCCTCGTTTTCTTCCACCCTCGTGGACGAGGAAAGTTCACAGGCTTAATGGTCTCGTTTATTATTTCTTATATCTCAGACCGTCCTCTCCCTCGCCCTCCTCTCTCTCTCTCTCTATCTCTCTCTTTCTCTCTCTTTCTCGCTCTCTCTCTCTCTCTCTCTTTTTCTCTTTCTATCTCTTTCTTTCGTTCAGCTCGCATGCTTTTTAACGCGTCGACTGTCGAGCCAATTTCGCATAAATCAATACATCCGTCTAGGGTCTTTCACAATTTTTCATAAAAGAGGAAAAGTATCGAGACTTTTACGTTTCCTCCGGTAGGATTTAACTTTTGCTTCGTTATACGAAAGTATCGTAAATAATCAAAAAATTGAAATATTTAAAATAAGATGCAAAGAAAAAAGAAAAAATACATACATATATATATATATATATATATATATATATATATCGAGGGTTACCTCGATGTCAGTGAACACGTTAAAGTCAGTCATCACTTTTCACCGACACACATCGTTTTTCGATACATTCGAGCTTTACCAAGAAGCAACATCTCCCAATCGAAAAATCGTATTGGTACGGTGCGTTTCGAAATGTTCCACTATATTTCATTCGTACCTTTCTCGCATACATACATACATACATATATATATATATATATATATATATATATATATATATATAGGAAGCCTTTAAATTATGCAAGCTCGGGTTAGGTATCATGCTTGCGAGCGTAAGTGAAAAGGAGCCAATATGGCGTATCGATAAATCTTGTACGATTCTCGACGGTCTAGCTTGCAGTAGTAGACGTGCGTTTATGGTCGGACGAGCTCACGGTTTTCGCGAGTACATCTTTTCCCATTTTCTTTTTTTTTCCCTTGTATCTTCGTTCTCGTAGTAGGTCGAGGTTAACCGTGCACCATTAGCAATTCTGATAAAGGTCGTCGGTAAAGGGCATAAAGCATTTTCCCCACGTTTTCGGCCTGTAAGAAAAGAAAGATAGGAAATAAATGGGATGAGAAGAGAAACGAGAGAGAGAGAGAGAGAGAGAGAGAGAGAAAGAGATAAAAAGATAGACATAGACATAGAGAGAGAAAGAGAGATAAAAAGATAGACACAGACATAGAGGGAGAGAGAAACAAAGAGAAAGAATGAAAGACGGAATATAGTACTGAGAAGGATTTCGATAAATCCTAACTTCTTGGCAGAGTTAGGATGACAATAAAAACGTCCTTAAGTTAGAGACTCCTCCTTTCTGCTTTGTCCTAGCTAGATCTACCATCGAAAAGAAAAGAAAATAAAATGGACGTGAAGTAATTACTTCGATAAACTATTACGCCTTACGAGTAGCGAGATATCTAACGAGTCGAGTGTGTCTATGTATTTACGTGTGCATATCTACGACAATGGTAGTCTACGCAGGATGAATAGGTTTCACAAAAAGGATGGGAATGAGGGCGTGAGAAAGATGAAAGTAATGGGGAGAGGAGGAGGTAAAATAGAAGAAGAAGAAGAAGAAGAAGAAGAAGAAGAAGATGAAGAAGAAGAAGACAGAGGGAGAGAGTCCAGCAAATCTTCCAAGCTGTTTGGCCGTCCTCTCGAGTAACAAAGGAGACCGAGTGGGTGGAATAGAGAAAGAGAGGGAGCTAACGGTATAGAATGAGAAAGAGAGAGAGAGAAAGAGAAGGAGTCTCGGCGAGAATGCTAGACGTAAAATATGATGCTTTTAAGCTCGCGTGGAAAAGCTCACGCGGTAGAGTGGGAAGCCTTTAAATTTCAGTTCGAAGATCGAAGAGCCTTCGTGAAATCAAGCGAACGATCCTACAGTATGCAAATACATGGAAGGACGCGAGTATGCACGGCTAGTATGTACGATGGAAGGGATTGCTTGCTACCGAGGGGTGAACTAGAGGAAGTAAGGAATTGAGAGAATAAAAGCAGCCAAAGTTGCTTCTTCGAGAAAAAGAGAGAGAGACATAGACAGAGAGGAAAGCCGATCGAATGGTGGAGGAAGCTGCAGAAGGTGATCTTCTGAAAAATGAGGTCGTAAAGCATTCCACTCATATCGTATCCCGCGTTTTCACTCCACCCACTTACTACACTCTTTCATTGACCCTACCTTCTTGAGTCTTCCACCCTTTTGCCAACATCCATCCTAGCCGACACACATTCAGCACCCTCTTCTCTTTCTTCTTCCTTTTTTCCTTTCAACCCTTTGCCGATCCGTCTTCTCAACCTTCCACCGTCGATTTTTAATTTTCACCAAAGATAATCCTCTCTCTCTCTCTCTTTCTTTCTTTTTCTCTTTCTTTCTCTTTCTTTCTCTCTCTTTCTCTTCCTTGTTCTTTCGGAACTTTTGACATTCGATTTTTCTAAGGTATAATGTATTCCATAGAATATATCTTTTTTATCGTGCCAACAGGACTCGATGATAGTCGAACGACTTCTATCTTCTCGTATATCTAAAAGGAAAGAAGTATGCGAGAGATAAAGAGAGAGAGAGAGAGAGAGAGAGAGAGAGAGAGAGAGAGAGAGAGAGATGTATTTTATTATACAAAAAGTAAGGATGATCGCGAGAGTGAAATACGCGTACACCGGCGGGAATAGCAATTTTGCCAAAAATACGAGGTCAAGCGGGCCAAAAATCCGTCCTCGGCATATCCCATTTTCTCGCCTGGCTTTATCGAAAAAGGAAATATATTATGATAGAGAGTTACACGGATATATAAATACATATATATATCGATCCTCGATTTCTGAAATTCGGCCAAAGCCCTTTCCGAATTTTTTCTTACCTGATAACGTTACTTAAAATTCTTATAAATTTTTCATCAGCTTAATTGCCTTTTGAAAAAATCGATAAGTAAATTTTTTCTCTTTCCCTCTTTTTCTTTTTTTTTTTTTTGATAAATTTTCATTTTCTCTCGTCAGAAAATAGTTACTATGAATAACTTGGCGTAAAATTTTTATTAAACGTAGAGTAACGTACTAGAGATCAATACCTTTCAATAATATTCTCTAAATAGTCAGCACTTTATAGTTTTTGTCTTTCTTTTTATGTATCTCTCTCTCTCTCTCTCTCTTTCTCCCTCTTTCTGCTTCTCATTCACTGTCGCAATGACTAAACATGATGAACGCTGTCTTTTATTGGATATCTGCTTTTACCACAGTGGTTATAGGAAACGTCGATCAGCCTCGATCAGTTGCCGCGATCCTATCGGAAAAGAGGGTAGCGAGGGAACTTCGTTTCGACCGTAACTTGATTTCCACCGTTTGATTTTAGCGTAGGAAATGCGGGAAATGATGTACGATAGATATCTCTTCTATATCATAGTTGGTACCAGGTATATTGTATTGGGTCGTACGAGAAGAGGTAGATATGTAGCGATTTTCGATAGACGTCGATATTAATATTCTTAAAAGCTATGAGTGTGAATGTGTATGTATGCATTCCGTTTCCGAAGCGATCATAGCTATATACACGTATATATTTATACGAATAGAGAGGATAGGGCATTTAAATAGAAACACTCAAATATCGTATTTTTTTTTTACGGATATGGATACGTGAAAATATTTTGGGAAAAAATTTGAGTGCTCGAATAGATAAAAATACAACGATAGAAAGAATAATCATTTCGAGATTCTCTCCTAATGACTTTTCTAATTTCATTCATCAATGACAGAGATATTCAAGTCTGATAGTTTATAAATATTCCATTTATAAATGTGTGCGTGGAAATAGAACAACTTTTTTCGAAAGTATTCATAACGAGATGAAGCATATGAATGCAGTTATTCTTCACCATTGTACATATCATATATATATATATATATATATATATATATATATATATATATATATATATACACATACATATATTGCTTTGATTCATTCATAACCATCGATAAAAGGATTATTCCTCTTTTTTCATTCTTTGTATCATTCCTTTTTTAACGTTAACTTTGCGCTACGAATCGAAACCTTTTTGGAAGAAGCGTTCGATAACCGCAGGTTTATAGAAAGCTCCGGAGCTTCTGTGAAAGGACGAATCGTGAAAACGTAATCCGTTGGTATCGCGGAAAATTGTTCATACAGTTGCGGAAGCGGCCACACCTAGCCGAATACCCTTTCGAAACGATGACGAATGGCCGCGAGTAATTTTTTGCTAGAATGTAAAAAACCGTGAAAAAGTAATTAAACGGTCAACCGCATCGAGATGTTTGTTCGTCGAATATGATTGCCTCGATCGATTTTCTGCTATAGTATGTGTGGATTTTTTTTTATTTTTTATTTTTTATTTTCCTTCTCTCTCCTCTCTCCTCTCTCTCTCTTTTCTCTTTCTCTCTTTTTTTTGTGTGTTCCAAGCCCGTTTTTTATTTACTCCCTTTATTTCACCATACGGCGATCTCGACGCGCGAATTCAATGCCATTAGCGCTGATTGCTATATCTCCGAGAATTACATTTCATTCGATCGGAACCCGCTCGTCGAATTTGAATTCTCGAGCACCGATAATATTATATTAATTCGTGGGACGAGCACGCGTGCGCGCGTTCACGCTATTTCCCGGTTTTTCTCTGTACTTAAACGAGAAAAATGATAAAAATGATTATCGATCGGTCGACGAGATTTCTCTTCCCTTTTTTTTTTTTTTCTATGTCGAACGTGACGTGAATAATAAATCGTAAATTAAATTGTCGGTAACCGCTCGAAAGTCACTTTCTTTCCTTCTCTCTATCTCTCTCTCTCTTTCTCTCTGTCTCCGTCTCTGTCTCTCTGTTTCTCTCTCTTTCTATTTCTTCCTGTTCGTCGCGAGGTTAAAAGCTAAATTCACTGAATAAAGAATATCTTTCCAGGTTGTACGGCTGCAAGAGAGCGACAATTCGCGGTACTCGCACCTGTCGAGCCCCTGTATATTTCCCTTTACCACTGCCCTTTAATAACTTAAGCCTATTACGCGAGTGCCTTCGGATATTCCTCTCGGGCACGGCTTCTTCTCTTTTTTTCTCTTATTTAGACGGTCACCGTACAAACATTATTATTTTTATTTCGGAAAGGAGAGTCTTTCGCTTTGAGACGAATAATCTTTATTACGAATTGCTTATTCCGACTATTTCAAGACTGAAAGGGTGAGTTTATCTATAAACGTGAGTTTCAACTATTGCTTCTTTTCTTCTTTTTAATTATTCCCTTTTATGTAAATATCTTGATTTTATAATAACCCATTGGATGAAAAATTCGACGTTATCGACACGACTCTTCCTTTCTTTCTTTTGTTTCTTTTTGCTTTCCTTTTTGTAAATTCCTGCGATCGAAAATTTATCTTTTATAAATTGCTCCTTTTTTGAAAATAGATACTTGAATATAGATCGTGTTGGTTGGAAACCCGGAATAAAAACTATGAACGAATAAAAACGTTTTATCGCGGAATGGTGGACGCATTCGTCCTTAAACTCGCACAAGCGTTTCGGATAGGCGGTATCTCGTCGCGGTATTAAGTCGTTCCTCGTTGGATTATGCCGAAAATCCGTAATGAATTTCGTGCTCTTTGTGCTCCGTCGCGCTTCGCTTTGCTAGAAAAAGAAAGAGAGGGAAAAGAGAGAAAGAGAGAAAGAGAGAGAGAAAGGTAGAGAGAGAGAGAGAGAGAGAGAGAGAGAGAGAGGAAGAAAGAGAGAGATGAAAGTGCCACGCGAAAGTCGCAAGGTCGATAATTGCTTTTTCCGGCAGGGTAACGATAATATTGTCGCTCTCGGCGACGGCTGCTCGTTGATGGCATAAATTTAGCTGAAAAAATAGACGGTAATCGTCTTATCCCGTGGGAATCGCGCACCGACACGTTCGAATATCGAAGAGAGAGAGAGAGAGAGAGAGAGAGAGAGAGAGAGAGAGAGAGAGAAGAAAATAAAGAGGGGGGCCTTTTTTCCACTCGACGATATTCCAGTTCACTTTGCTTTCGTTATCTCGACGAAAACGCGAACGCACGAGCGATCCCATTTTCAATGGATTTTTTTCGAAAGCGGCTCGTCTTCGATCGGTAATTAATTTCCTCTCAGAGACGACGAATTCAAAGAAAGAAAGAAAGAAAAGGATTCCTCTTTCCAGGATACTCTCTCCCTTTCTGTCTATCTCTCTCTCTCCCTCTCTTTATGTTCGCTATCCATTCATTCAAAGATGAATGAGATAAAAGGATCGACGTGATGCTTTCATTTAAATGTGATTCTTCTTTTATATATCTATCTATATATTTTAGGAAGTCGCATAGAGCAAAATGGATTTATTTAAAATCTTATATCATTCCAAAGTGAATTGAATGTTTTAGTAGAACTAGTGATACAGAATGTTTGTTCTCGTGAATTAATAAGTTCTACTATCATTAAATTTACAGAATTAAATATGATATATCTAGTGAAAATTTGATGTAAGAAACATTCTTGCAGAATTCATATTAATGTCTATGGTATTCGTTATGGCATGTTATAGTGGAATATCGTATAGGTACGACTTAACGATTATCGATTCTCCTACGATCGGAAATGAAAGGGTAAGTTTAGTCGGTCTAGAACGTGTAAGCGGTTTTATCAGCTTCTCCTCCTTCCTCCGGAAGTTTAATCCGCAAGATTTAGTTGCTCGTTCGACTTTCTTCGGATTGCTTTACATTACGACTCAAGTAAAATCTGTATCAGAAGTTATAGCAAAGAAAATTTTCATGTTCCATTGAAACTAGGTTTCTCTCAAATATTCGGTTCGTTTAATCGACTTAATGAATCACAGAAAACGAAGTTGGCGTTTTCCTAGTCAAAATGAGGAAATCGATGCGAGAAATGAAACGAATGTAAATTTCATCTCTCTATGCTTTTATATCATTTCTGATATGATAATATTTGCGATTTATGATAGACGAAAATGTGTATAAGATATAAAAACGTTAAAACGATGTTATATTTATTTTATTACTTTATAAATAGGTTGTCAGAAAATGCAGTAGTTAAATAAATGCATGTTTACGATATTAACGAGAAAATTCAATTCGGAAGTTTCTCCTTAACATTTGATTCTCATTTCGAGAGAAATTCGAAAGAGAATGTTAGAATGTAGTAGTAGTACTACCACTACTACTACTGCTACTAGTACTACTACTAGTAGTAGTAGAAATCTGAGTTATTAACTTTCATCCGTCGTATTTCAAAATCTTCGACGGGCTTTATTGTTTTCGCCGTGCTCCAGTAACCAGAGAGTAGAATCCTAGCACGGATGTGATTCATTTCGTACGGGCGTTTCGTTCGAAATAGCATCGAATAGGCGTTGTTGTATACGTGTAGTGAAGAGAGAAGTAGGGAGTACAATCGAATTATCAGCAACCGTTGGGAAATCCTTTAATACCAGCACACGCGAATTTACCCCCACCTCTCGATTAATTCCCTATGAAATCACCGATCGTCCTTGTCGAGGATTAGGTGCCGGAAACGTACGCGTTTCGCGCTATACTCTCTCTCTATATATATACATGTATATATATATATATTTCTCTCTCTCTCTCTCATTCTATCTATCACTTCGGCATTGTCCCACGAAAGGTCGATACAAAATTAACGAAGAAGTCCGGTGGCTAAACCAAAAGGGGACGATATGCATCCTACGTAATCTCATTTCGTTCTGTACAAGCTTGCAAGCTCTCACGTTTTCCACCGAGCACTTTCGATGGTTCGTTCGACTAATGAAATTACAACGATTCGTTGAGAAATAACAATATCTTTCCTTTTTCCCTTTTCTCTATGATACGCTCGGACTTTTTATGGAATATATACTTGTAGGTACATACGTACATATCTATAGAAAAGAGAAAATTGAAAAAATGCATTTATCTTTTACCATTTACAAGAATGAGAATATATTATATTATAGGAAATCGAGCTTAATTCGATCGTTGCGATCAATTTTATTTTTTTCTTTCTTTCTCTCTTTCATTTTTTTTTTTTTTTCATTTATACTCTTCCGATCGAAAGGAATATTTTAAAAGAAATACATTTTTCATTCGGTATAGATGCATCCAGTTGAATATATTCGCTTTTTCAATTGTTTCCATTGGAAAGACGATTCCACTATCGTAGTCGAAGCCTCTCTGCGGTCTAACATTCCGTCTAGTACACCGTCCTTGCCCAAGACTCTAATCCTGTGGTACTCCGCGCATACAAATAGCCTCTGCTCCTGGGCCACGCTTTCGCATAATCGATATTTCGGACGTTTGCCCACCATGGCCGATCGGTCCTCTCGTTAAAGTATTTCCGTACGGTTTCCAGTCGTTTCGTAATTGATAATAGAATTACCCTGTGTCTACACATTATTGCCGAATTGCTGTTAATTAAGAATAGTAATCGTTCGTTTCGTTACATTTTATTACGAGAGAAATATAAAAAGCATGGGGTAATAAATGATCATTGAAAATAATATTTGAAATAATTTAAACGTATCGTTCGATTTTACGATGCAAATCTTAACAAACGAGAGTTTTTCTGAAAGTTTCTGATAGCATTTTCCACTACGTCGGAAATAAATGTTTCTCGTTGTTTTTCCGAGTAGGAGAGCGATACCGATAAAACTTGTGGTTTTATCGGGGAAAAATTTTCAAATTCTAGTCTCTCGCGATATACGTAGGTAACGTATGTATATGCGTGCGAAGGAAAAAATTCGAGATAGAACAAGCGGATAAGAAAAAGTGGTAGTAGAAGAAGAAGAAGAAGAAGAAGAAGAAGAAGAAGAAGAAGAAGAAGAAGAAGAAGAAGAAGTAGAAGAAGGAAAAGAAAAAAAAGAAGAAGAAAAAGAAAAAGAAGAATAAAATGAAGAAAAAGAAGAAGAAAGAGAAGGGAGATAATGACGTAGAGAAAAAGAAGATCGTGAAAGTTCGTATATAAACGAGAACGTTTAACGGCACGTTCATCCACCGATGGTTGGGAGAACTCCCAGCGTTGAGTTTTCGAAAGTTCCGAAATAAAGCGAGCTAGAGAAAGAAAGAAAAGAAAGAAATAGAAGAAGAGAGAAAGAGAGAAAATGGGAATGAGCTGCAATCCTTTTCGCGATGGCTCGATTTATCTCACGAATAATTAAAGCGAATCGAGCTGGCCGTTCACTCGTAAAGCTAGGAAGATTATCGCGAGAATAGTAAACGAACGATCGTGCACGTCAACGACGACGAAGTTGTACGAAGAGATGTAAAACGAGAAGCAAGGAGTAAAGAGCGAGGAGAAGGTAAACGAGGAGAAAGGAATAGAGGGTATAACGGCCGATCGTTAGCTCGACATTTTGCGAGAAAAGGAACACGCGCACTGCGTATGTTATTTACTGCTAGGTAGAAAACGTTCGGAAAGATTCGCCGTTGTTCGCGATCGTAGGTGCGAAGGATGGATGGAAACGGTATAGAATTCTTCCGGGTACGTCCTAACGGAGATAAATTCGTGCGATTAAAGAAGAGTAGGTGGAGGAGAAACGTCGAAGAAGGTTGCCTGGGTTTTATATGTTGGATAGAAGAAGGATGAAACATCGAGCTTTTAGGGTTCGGAGAAGTCGTCGAAAGAAAGAAAGAGATAAAGAAAGAAAAACGGGTAGTAATAGAGTAAGAGAGAAGACGAAATAAAAGGAAGCTGTGTTTCTATCTAGTCTTTGTATCAAAGAAAGTGTAGGAAACGGAGGGAACATTTAGTATACCTGTGGATAAGAAGAGACGAAGAAAAGTACGATGTCATCGAAAGGTGCAACGACATTTCCATGTTTAAAGAATGAGGAGAGACGTAGTGTCTGTTAGAAAGAACGAAAGAAGGAAGAAGGACAACAGGTGAGATGTGTACGTACGAGTGTAACGAGAAAAGCACGGTATTGGATGAAATGAGAAAAAGTAGAAAGGAAAGAAAAAAAGGAGGCATCAAAGGGAGAGAAGACTTGGTCGAGAAAAAGAGATAGACAAAGACAAAGAGAAAGAGAGGGAGAGAGAGAGAGAGAGAAAGAAAGAGAAAGACAGGAAAGCGTAGAAAGGAAGATCAGAAGGTGGTAAGACGAAAGTAGAAGAAGAAGTAGAAGGAGTGGTTGGAAGGAGACGGCGGTGGCGAGCAAATAAAGTATTCAGGAAGCAGCGAGCCCCGGGCGTTTGTTCGTGGATGTTAGGGGTGTCTAGCGTTACGCGCGAAAGGACTTGCGAAGGTGTGCCGCTACTGTTACTTGGATGTGTTGCCTCTTCGGTACAAAGGTCGACGCCACCGGGCTGGTCTGCTGTTCCTTCCGCAAGCGGGAGTAACCACTTGCCGCTGGCCGCACGTACGTGTACCGGCTGCTCGAAAAGGAGAGGCTAAGTGTAAGATAGAGAAAGAGAAGGAGAAGGAGAAAGGGGAGAGAGAAAGAGAGATGAGGAGAGGGTAGTGGCCGCAGCAGAGACTCGGTTTTATCCCGTGGGATTCGATGTTGGAACCAGGGTGTTCGGGATCGGTTTGGATGTTCAAGAGAGACAGAGAAAATGTACAGCTTTAGATCGGTCTACCCCTTCTCGTCTCCCTTGTGGCCTTCCGTATAATCGCCCTCCAAAAGCCGGAGCAGCTTCTGCCGGTGGTAGCTCCCAACTCGGCCCTGGTAAATCCTCTGTACCTGCTCGATGGAACACCCTGCTAAGCCAAGGTCCGATTCACGACGGTGACTTTCTCGCTTTCAGGCCGCGAAAACCTTTGGAAGACCACAACTTCTATCTTCTTTATTCTCTGCTATTTTTCACCATAGCGTCTCGATTATTTTCAATCGGATAACGTGCGGGTTATTGTTTTATCAAACGGAGTTCGAAGCTGAGAATGTTTAAAAGTTCTAAACAAAAATGATTCTGAACCGTTCCAAGAGATCTATTTATGATAGTATTTATTCGGGTAATGCATGTTTCTACGTAAAAGCTCCGATAAAGGTAGGATCTTTTTTAATAGGATCTCTTTTAAAAAATAGCGAACTCGCCCTAAAAACGTCTTCATCGCTGTAAATATCTATTAGGTTAGATGAAATCGTGGAGTCTGCGTCTTCCGAGTTTCTCAGCAACCTCAACTGACTTCGAATCTTGTAGCAAGTTCTTCGCGGATTCAGCTAACTGGCGTCTCGTCTTGCCTTCTATCGGCTTCCTACTCTCTCCAAACCGTTCTACTTTCCAATTCTAATCTGACCTTTGTGTCTACTTCGTAAACAGTCTGAAGGAAGTTTGGCGAAGATATCGATTATATGGTTCAGGAGCTTCCTCAAACTAACGACGGACATCTTCACTTGTTAATCCAATAAAATTTTCTACTTTATGGTATCTTGCGTCATAGAAAAGAAAAGAAAAGCGAATTAAATTATACGTATAATGATTATTTCTCTTCATATTCTAATTAAACAAACATATTCAAGGCAATTTTCGATAAAAATGCAACTGGATCGATCGTCAAAGCGACCGAATAACTCTTTCAAATAAAATCAAGATCGAGGGTAAAGTAACTAATAATATCCTTTGAATGGTTTCATTGATTAATCCAAACGAATGGTCAACGTAATCGAAGAGAAACGAAATGTCGATTAAACAAAAGAAAAGGAACAAACGTCGATTAAATCAAAGAGTAGTCGAGAGATTTACAACGTAAATAACGAAAGCAAATTGCATGTGATTGCACGTGACCTATCGACAAATCGACGATTTCCGCTTCTTTTCCTTTTGAAAATTTAAATCGATATGAGGTTAGACCGAGAGTTAATTAAATTAATGGGATGAATACATTTTTGAGCGCACTTTCTGCACTAGGAAGCCACACATTTATCAGCTCGCTGACTTGGAAAAGAACCTCTGTCATTTGGACCGGACTAATTTTCTGTGAGGATGGAGAAAGAGAGAGAGAGAGAGAGAGAGAGAGAGAGAGAGAGAGAGAGAGAGAGAGAGAGAGAGAGAGAGAGAGAGAGAGAGAGAGATGGGAAACAGACGCATCCGCCCGCGGCAACCTTTAATATCTATAATTAATGATTCCCTTTCCACCCCTCGCTTCTGTACACCGAACGAAGTTGCAAGTACCAAGAGCTTTTCTCTCTTCTTGTTCGAATACGATAAATGAAAATCATCGTGCGCGAAAGGGTGTATTTATATGTTCTCAGTTGAACGAATCGACTTGAAACCATTCCCGTTTTAAAATTCAGGTAATATCTATCATATATTTATTTTCCTCCCATTAAGAAAATGTTCTCGTTTCGTTATTAACGATAGCGGAATAAGTCTTCCGCGAGGGAAATAGAAGAGAAGAAAACAAAAAGAAAAATAAAAAGAAAAAATATTTGATATGTTATGGATACGTATGTGCATTAGAAAGTATAGTATTATAGTTAAAAGAGAAAAAAGAAAAAACAAAGGGGAATTTGCTTTCCCAGGAAGATGACCCTTCGATTTGCAAGACAAGCAAACTATAATAATCCATAGTATTAAAGGGTGAATGTTATCGTACAAGTAGTTATGTATATCCATGACGTATAAAACAGAAGGGACAACACAGAAAGAGAGAGAAAGAGAAAGAGCGAGAAAGAGAGGGGAGAGAAAGAGAGAGAGAAACAAAGGAGAAGCTGGATGAAAGACAGATACAGAGAGAGGTAAAGAGAGACACAATGCGAATGGGTGCGTGCTTATCGTAGGAGAGGCAAAGGGGACGAAATAGCGCGAAGATATATATAAAGCGAGGATTATAATAAGCCGGGTTGCGTTACGAAATTGTTTCGTTCCCCATTAATAACGGCAAGCTGGATATCCAAACAGTCGAGCAAGCCGGCCACCCCTTTCGCCGTGCGACAATTATTATTACTACCAACAGGGGTGTCGTTTGCCCTTTCTAAAAGGCTAACTTGCCCCAGAAGAGATTCGGAGCAAAGTGTATGGTTTCTCCTTGACGTCCAAAATTGTCGAGAAAATAATGAAATCAACGTTGAAAATGATTATATACTTACGTGTAATAGAATTAGATAGAAAAGATGAATGGATAGACGCGAGACATTAAAAACAAGAAAAGAAACGAAAAAAGGAAGAAGCAAAAAAGAAAGGAAAAAGAAAGAAGGAGAAAAACATATCGATATTTTTAACAATACGTCGTCTTTAATTTAATCAGTCTCGTTGCTTTTCCGATAGACCAGCTGAACGGATTACGATAGAGACGACTTACAGATTTCATTTTAGTTATTTTATTCTTCATTTTCCAATCGGATTCAATCATGAACGATATTTTCTTTTGGATCTTTTTTTTATAAGCCATTCTGATTATCGGAAGTCGAGTAACTCGAAGTGGGTTCCAGTCAAAATCTCTTGAACGATAAGAGAGGGAGAGAGAGAGAGAGAGAGAGAGAGAGAGAAAGAGAGAGAGAGAGAGAGAGAAAGAAAGTGAACGTCGCTAGTGGCGGATCGATGAGACTCGTTAATACCGCTTTTCGTCCTGAAGCACCATCTAGTCGCCTAATTAGCGCGCGTCGATGCTTGAGACATCAGGAAGGCAAGGAAGGATAGCTCGTTCACCCTCATTCACCATCTCCGCACATCCCCGAATCGTTATCGGATCTTCAATCGGCCCTGCTTGCCATAGCAATTTCTGCAATAGTCGCACACTGTGATGACGATGCGAGTCCATTGTTCCTATGTGCGATTAGGCGTGCGTTTCTGTCTCCATGTCCCATCTACTATCCTTATCTCTTAGCGAATGCAACGGGGGAAAGGGAACGTGCATTACAGTCGGTACAATGGCTAAATGTGGTAGGGGAATCCAAGGTGGGGGCTCCCGATACCGATTCTGCCGCTTCTGTGCTAGTAACGAGACTCTAAGGGTCACATTAAACGTGTCTCCCATGGGACACGCCTTTGATATGTACATTGTTACAAAAGTGAATCGGATTAATCCGTATCATTCCTAATTTCTTTACGATTTAGATTTTAATGGTTAAGCACACATATATTTCTTTTTCTTTTCTGTCTTTCTTTTTTTTTATTTTATTTTTTTTTTTTATTGTTCGAATGGAACAAAAATCGTTTTGTATTTATCTGATATTATTTTGATCCTTAGACGTTCATTTGCACAAGTAAATTAGTTATTTCCTTTTTCTTTTTTTTTTTTCCAAAGGGTCTCCTGTATATAATCTCATCTTACGACTTACTGATACATACATATCTCTTGATTCACCTACGAGGAACATTACGAGTTGGTCTTCCCTTTCGTTAGGCCATTCGAGACGTCGCAGGATTATAAGCCCTAATCCGGAACTAATCGAGCCGAATAACATTTCGAAGACCCGTCGTTGATAATCCTATTATACCGATTGCAAGCCGTTTTCTCACGGTTATTCAATTTGAAGCAGCTTGGAAAGTCGAAGTCATAGTGAACGGAAGAGAAAAGGAATCGAAGTCAAAGTTAGGCTGATATACTTTGTATTAAGAATTAACTTCGAAATTTATTCGCCGAAGGTTTCTATATTCTTTTAGGATACCCAGTATTTAGTACCCAGTATTAGTAGATATAATACTTGTTAACGTATTTACATATACTATGTACGTATGTATATATACATTTGTGGGTATGTGTGTGTGTGTGTGTATGTGTATTCTACGTAGAGAAAGCAGAAGCGAAATTTGTCGGCAAATTGACGACAACTCGATCACGCGGCTGCAAACTCGTAGCGTGCTCGAAAGCATAGCTTTTGCCGGCGCGCCATAACAATTCGCTTTGGCGATGTGCCAGCGAATAGCGAGCGCAGGTGTCGTTATCTTGCCATCTCTATACAGTGGATCAGGCTAAAGAGCGGCAAATTGTAGGCGAGCCGAGCGTAAACTCAGCGAGGAGAGCTCGTTTGGTATGAGCGTTAACGAAACCATCGACTTGCGTAGATTTTTTTTTAATTCCGTTTCATTGTTTCCTCTTTTCTTTTTCCTTTTTCCTTTTTTCTTTTCTTTTTTTTTTTTTTTTATTGTCAGGTTGGACAAACCTCGAAACAAGAGACACACGATATTTTCTTTTTTGTCTTTTTTCCTTCTCTTCTTTGTCGGAAGAATCGACGAAATTAATTTTATACATAACGAGGAATAATTTAGTAATGTAATACTTTATATAATTCGTAAAGTTGATCGTATAAAAAAATGAACAAAACATTAATTCAAAAAGCTTGTCCAACAATCGGAACTAAAACGAGCCCCGCTATACGGTTAACTATCCGTGCCTAGAGGATAGTTATATAGACAGGATGGGACGATCATTCTTGCTTCCTGTAATAACTTCAGTGTATACCGCTGCCGTACGAATACGATTGGCCGCGTCGCGTGTGTTTATACGGTGCGTTTGAGTTTAATCGCGTGGTTCGCTCGCGTTCGTTCGTAAATGGTGTGATACCACTGGCCATTGTCCATTCTGTTTTATTATCTTTTAAGCGCCAACGAAACAGGCCATTTTTCCGATAAATAGGTCATCCACGTTTTCCAACATTTCTCACCTACAAAATGTCAACAAATTTATTTTTCATATCAACGATGTCGTATAAAACAAAACAGGTAGGGCATTATATATCTTTTCCCCCGTTTTTTCGTTCGTTATTTCGAGAATAAATAACGTCATTAACAAAGGGAGCAAAGAGAAACGTATTATATCAGAGGGACTACTTCGTCGTTTTAAAGGTCGGCTTAGAAAAGTTTAAGTGAGCGACTACGTCGTTCCCACTTGCATTCGCTTTTTGTGTCCTTCTCAATAGATCTTATTCATCGGTGCGCTCGTAACTCGTTAGAACGTTCAATGGCAACCCACCTAGATCCCTATACAACATCAACATAGAGAATCGTCGACTATATTAACTTACATCACCGCTTACGTCGGCAGCGAATAGAAGAACATAGTACCGGTGAACGATATAACGCGCATAATACAAGCTCCCCGTTGACAGTGAGATTGCCTTTATATCTAAAGTACTCGAGAGAAGGTAGAGAAGGAGGAGAGAGAGGAGTGTTTTAGGTGCATCGTGTACCACGAGCCCCTTCACTTATAATTACACATTTTACTGCTCTTTCGTTACGACATCGCACTCGTAATCTTCATAGTCTCTCTTCTTATTCTGATTTCAGTGTAGTGTGCCACGTTAAGCGAGTACGCAAGGACGAAGAAGAGAAGACGGTCAAGTCACGTCGTACGAATCACACCGGAGTACAGAATCGGTGCATACTGAAGCAGGTAATAATTCTTCATGAAAGATAAGAAATGTCATTAAATTTCTTTCTTATATTTCTTTTCATCGTTCATCATCGTTCATAGCGTACGAAAACGAATAACGGTGTAGTAAGGCTTACCTTCCTGCGATTGTACTGCATCCCGGAGACAGCTCGGAGAAACGTGCCGCTATAAACCTTACATTATCTTTCGTTATCTCGCGTTATTACATATGACGGACGTGTTCTAGGGCCCTTCCTATCGAGGCTGTTACACAGCGACAGATGTATACTTATCTCTAACAGCGAGATTCTCCTCGAGGACAGTGGGACTAGATTTAAATGTGATTACCGATATCAAGTGAATTACTACTAGACATCAGAGAAAGAGAGAGAGAGAGAGAGAGAAAGAGAGAGAGAAAGAGAGAGAGAGCGAGAGAAGTAGATAAAGATAAAGAAAGCAGTTGAACGAGTAAATTTCGAACGAAGAATATGATCGAATCAGAAAATTTGTTTTTAGATAAAGGATGAAATTATCCACGAGAAAATAATAAAGATTTAGCTACTTGTTTTGAATCTTGTTATCGGATAACGTCGAAGATATATAATTTTGGTGTTCTTACATTATACGTTAACTTTATACGGATCATAGAAGACCTCTCTAGTGGATACTGGAAACTGGAAACTGGAATCGTAATTTAGCACGCGAAAGTGTTACCGTAAACCTACCATTTGTCCCAATTGTAGGGTTCCATCTCTTTGGTGGGTCAGTAATTCTCTCTCTCTCTCTCTCTCTCTCTCTCTCTCTCTCTCTCTCTCTCTCTTTCTCTATCTATCTATCTATCTCGTATAGAGCTTGAAATGTCGAGTAGACGAGATTACGAGCGAGTAACGAACGTGCAATCTCCGCTATACACTCGTTAATAATTCTCATTTATTTTCAAGAGACGAGCGTTCGTAATACGTGAAAATTTAACGACATATCATCTTTTATTCCCTTACTTGAAACACGTATAGTAGAATAGCGTTCTTAACTGTAACTTTTAAGATCACTCATTCATTCCAAAGACATCTCTTAAAAGAGAAGAACATAGAGCATAAAAGAACTTCGACATCTTTTCTAAATATTTCCCATGAAGTTTCGACATGGCGATCGACGAGGGAACAATTTTGAAATTGATTATTTGAAAATTTTCATTATTAACGCTATTATATATTTCATAATTTTACTTTTTTTTTATCTCGCATTACTTACAAACGGTAACCAAATCGTAATAAACTTTTACATTACTTTTTTTTTAATTTCTCAAGATATCTAACGTAGTAAGTTATTATATCATAAAAGAATAATACCACTGTCAATGACCTCCTTGAACATCTTCTAGAATTCTCTTGTAGAATTTTATGCAGGTGCTTGGGGCGTGCAGTGTAACCAGAATAAAAAAAGTTATTTTACGACTACAAGGCGCCGTACAGTTGTTTTCCGAGAAATTATATAGGTCGGTTGGTGAATCTTTTCTCTTTCTAAGAATTTAATGGACCAATGTACACGTACAAAAGTACATGTACGAGTATATCAACGTTCCTTTCGTTCTACTTAACAATCATTCTTTTACTTGACATAAATGTATAATAAATCGAAGTCGATCGTTTGACGATCGTTTTGTTTTCAATGTGTATATACTGCATATATATATATATATATATATATATATATATATATATATATATTGATCACCGAGACATTTATCAGCTCATCGAGAACAGTTAGTAAGGGATGGGCAGGTGCTACTTTGTCAGCGACGTTATTCCGACGGGTCTCGCGTGTAATCTTGCTAATGTTCATCCTATCACGTTCGCTCGCGACGATAAATCCGTAGTATCTTGCCCGAAAGCTCCTTGATATCGGCATAAGATACTATATATAGTCGGACTTTGTCGTATACTCGACCACCGCCGCACAGATGGCTCGGTTCCGTCAAAGGATAATCTTGTTGATTTCACGAGACACAATGCAGTTACATCGTACAGATTGGTGAGCAGAAGGACTCTATTGGATCACCGATATCCTTTGTCTCGGCCACTCTTTCAAGTATGTCCGCGGGACAAAACCCCAGCTGCTACCATTTCTTCTCTATCTATCTTTCTGTTTCTCTCTCTCTCTCTCTCTCTCTCTCTCTCACACACACTCTTTCTCTCCTAACTCTTCCTCCTTCTTTATCTCCCTTCCTTTCATTTCTTTTTTTAAAGTAAATTATTCGAGAATCCTAACGAGCTCGTCCCTCTGGACAATTTTGTTTGCTCGCTCAAACTGTATCAAGCATATCGATTCCTTTTTTCAAGCGGTCAACATTGGTCAGTTGCCAACCTGCCGGCTCTGCGAACGTTATGGAAATTAACCTCTCCAACGTAACAACCACCACCCTTTTTGTCTCGTCGAAATATTGAATTTTTTCCCTTCCCAATAGGATCGACCATCGCATCGAACTTCACGTTTCATCGTGTGTCTGTCTTATCGAGAAATCGATCGTTCCATTCTTTCATAATAATAATAATTTCTTTTCTTCCTTCTCTCCAGAGTAAGAGAACGAAGATTAATTGGACAATTTTCTTATTTAATCTTAATGCAAAAATTGTACTATAATGAGAAAAAAAATTCTTAATATCTACTCTTTATGCAAAAGAAGGTACCTGTTTCTTTCTATATGTATCTCACTATGTATTAATTTAGACGTGTGCGAATTGATGTCGTATTTCATTTCCTTTGATATATAACACTTCCTAATATGAAATTAATTTCAAAGAGAACTAAGAAATAGTATGCAGAACGTTGCGAACTTTATAATGTAATCTATGGGTTCGAAACTAAGTTGGGTTAATTTGTGAACTTGGCTGAATTCGCGAATTGATATCACTCTCTCTCTCTCTCTTTCTCTCTCTCTCTCTCTCTCCCTCTCTGTCTGTCTGTCTCTCTGTTTGTTTCTCTCTCTCTCTCTTCAATCCACCCCTTTTATCACCTCCTACGTATACGCGAATTACAAGTTGGGATAACTTCGTTTCGAAAGAATAAGACAAATTCGCCTTCTTTCTAACTTAAAACTTCCCGATTTTTCTCGGACTACCGCTAATTTTCATCTGAAATTAATTTTTTCATCGTCTTCGAAGAAGTGACATCCAAGAAAAGATCGTTAACGAGTTTGCCAACGATCGATTCGTCGACGGATTTATTGTCTCGGTAATTAAAAAATATCCCAACCGTTTCAGCATTCAGCAACGAATTTCGCTCAGCGAACTTATGAATTTTCCTTGACGATTCTAAATTTATTTTAAAACGAACGAACGGAAGAGAAATCGGCCATCGATAACTGTTTCTTGCGTCATTCTTTAAAGACTTTTCGATCTTTTCTTATTAATTATTCCAACCGATATCTCATTCTCATCTTATCGTATATCCTAAAATATAACTTCTATATTTTCAAAACGATCGATATTTGAGGTCGAATAATCTAATTGGTTAATCGTTTAAAATTTCATATGCAAATCGTGAATAAAAGTATTATATTGCTTGAGACGCATTGTTTATAACATCTGAAGAATTGAATTGAAAAGAAAAAAAAAAAAAACGAAAGAAAAAAGGTAAGAATAATTACAACAATTTGAAACGAAGAAAATATTTCAAATAAAATTTTAAATCATCAATAATTACGATAACTCAATCATATAAGATTCCATTAAGAGAATATGCGAGCTAATCGATGAAATTGAACTAGGAATTAAGAGGAAGTACGATAGGTTCTCTATGTCTCTTGGCACCTTTCAAGATCCCAGTTGAGAATCTACCACCCCTCTTCTAACCTCTCTCTATCCAGCTCTCTCTCTCTCTCTCTCTCTCTCTCTCTCTC
>NC_057685.1:16301361-16323002 GCF_014466175.1 Vespula pensylvanica
CTCTCTCTCTCTCTCTCTCTCTCTCTCTCTCTCTCTGTCTCTCTCTTTTCTCAACAGCAACCATAGGGTTGTATCGAGCCGGTGCGGTGAGACTCGCGCGGCATTCGGCATCATCGTCTTGAATGGTGACAAACGGCATGCACCACGAACACACAGTCGCATCGTGGCCTGCAACTCCGGCCATGAGGGACGCTGCAGCGCGCGAGCAATGCGGCTGCAACTGCAAATGCAGCCGATGTACGGTTGACAGAAGCGCTTACGGAGGCGAGAGATCGTCTCTCCTCTCTCTCTCTCTCTCTCTCTCTCTCTCTCTCTCTCTCTCTCTCCATATATATATATATATATCTATCTATCTCTATCTCTATCTCTAGTTTACTCTCTCGACCTCTTCTTCTATACAGACGCAAACACATAGACATATATACACATAGATATTGAATGCAACAACGTACACATATAAACTGATGTATATAAGAGAGAGAGAGAGAGAGAGAGAGAGGAAAGGAGAGATATAGTGAGTTAGAGATAAATAGACAGAGAGAGAGAGAGAGAGAGAGAGAGAGAGAGAGAGACGTCTATATACATTTGTATCATCCATCTCTCTTAGTCAGTCGGTGCAGGAGATCGCACGGGTCGCCGTGTCAGTGTGTTTGTGTACACTGCAACATATATATACGTACGTACGCTTTCAGAGTCTCCGAATTTCTCGCGACAGAAGCGAAAGATAATTACGGGGTAACGTTATTTGATAGTTGCTACTAAATATAATTCACTCTAATTGTTAGGGACGAACGAGGCAAGCGCAACGTCCTTAATTGGTAGGAGCTCGTCGAACGCCCGACCAATCGTTCGCGTTTCGCACGAGAGATCGATTCGGAAATTAATTTCCGAGTCTTCTTTTCTCTCTCTTTCACCCTTTCTCTCTCTCTCTCTTTCTCTTTCTCTTTCTCTTTCTCTTTCCCTACGATTCTAAACGTCATTGCGAATAACTCGTATTCAGCAAATGTGGAACGGCAGCTCTAACGGCCGGAGTCGATGTGCTCGATCGAATGAACGGCTGGTTAATAAGTGGCGTCGATTTAACGTTAACGACGCAGGAAGTTGAAATTAATTAAACGTTGCAGTTTGCGTGTACCTATGAAGCAATACGTAAACAACATATACTAGTATTCATAACGTAGTTCAGCTAAGAGAAAGTATATGTGTTTATGTATATATATGGAGAAACGTTTGCATCTACGCGTACTGCAAAAGAAGTACGGGATTGTGTGAGTAAGTGTATACCGTGTGTGGGTGAGAGAGTGAGAGAGAGAGAGAGAGAGAGGAAGGGAGAAAAGTGATTCGTTTACTGTGTCGGGTTTTCCATCCTACCTCACCACGACCAGTCTCGACGTAGCCCAATTAATTTATTACTCGTGAGTAATTAACATTGTTATTTCACATAAAACGCATATTATTATACATCACGGCATAATTTCATACTCTAGGATTCTCGCGTTCAATATTCAATAGCGTACATAGATCATGATGATAACAATTAAACAATAGAAATTGCAAACACATCGATAAGGATGCGCTTAAACGAGAAACATGCAAGACGTACCATTGAATTTTCAAAAGAAACATCGATATCGCTTACTTAGAAAATGTTAACAATGTCGATTGCATGCCACGAAGAAAGAAAGTAATTCCTAATTAACGCAAGTAAAAATCAATAAGAAAAGAAAGGGAAGCAAGAGAAGAAGAAAGAGGAGAAGCAGGAGATTTCGCTCGAGGCCTAAGGTTCGTTATAAAAAACGATACTGGAACGGAGAAAAATCGGAAATCGTAAACTGTGAGTTCGCACGACGAGGGCGTTACAAGATCAGGATTCGAGAAGTTAAACGAAACCAACTGGCATTCAATGAAACTCGATAAAACCCAATTAAACGCAACACGCCCGGTTGGTTAGACCTTTTTCACGATTCTCTTCGTTTCTCTCTATCTTTCTCGCACACACTCAGCGCGACCTCGAATAGTCGTATCTCTCTTTTTCTTCCTTTCTCTTTGTGTATGTGTATGTGTGTACGTGCGCGGGCGTATCTAAAGGTGCACTATATATACCTATACGTAGAGGTGAATGATAGCGAGATACACACTGTGAAGTTTTGCGAGAGCAAACGTTCTATATCTTTTTCTCTTTCTCTCTCTCTTTCTTTCTCTCTATCTCTCTCGATCTCTCTTACTCTTTCTCTCATTCTCACACGTACGTTTTCGCGTACGGTAAGGTGTCCCTTCTGTTTGCGGGTGTGCGTTCACGTATATGTGTACGCGTGGCGCATACATAGAGAGAAAGGCACATAGCGGAGCATAGTCCCCAAGCATAGTCTCAACTCGACTCGAGCCGCTGAATCGATCCGCGAGCCTTCCCCCGTGCGCACTCTGCGCCCCCAGAACCAGCCAACCGTCCCACCCCTTCCACTCTCTTTCTCCCTTCGTTTCGCCTTCCTTCTCTCTCTCTCTCTCTCTCTCTCTCTCTCTCTCTCTCTCTCTTTCTCTTTCTCTCTTGGTCTCCCGTTCTCTTTACCTTTCCATCGCTTATCTTCGTCACCCTTCATCTCTATCCTTCTCTCTCTGTTTCTTTCTCTCGCTCTTACTAACCTTTTCCATCCCCTCTCACGCGTTCCCACATCAAAACCACCCCATCGTCCAACGCTGGTCACGCGAACGTTCGTCTCAAAAATGCCCACCCTCTTCTACTTGTCTTCCACCTCTTCTTTCTCTTCAAACTCTCGCGAGAATTTCTTCGATAATTCTCTCTCTTTTTATCCATCCTTGTCTCGACTAGGTTTCGACCCTCCTTCATTCTTCGTCCTTTCTTAAGTTTTTCCTTTCCTTTTTCTTTTTTTTTTCTTCTTCTTCTTCTTCTGAAAGAAAAATCGCAAGGGTTGTAGACGAAATCGAAGCAATCCAAAGAACCAGGCTCGAGGCGAGAGAGAGAGAGAGAGATAGAGAGAGATATATATATAGAGAGAGAGAAAAAGATACACGTTACGATTTGTATCGCGCGACGGATCGCAAAGTGCTCGTTTGCATTGCTGATGGTTGTCGATTCGAAGGGAGGAATTCACAAGCTATGCCGTTTCGTCGCTCCTTTTTTCCTTCGGGATAGCTCCCAACTCGCCTCGGGCCTTTTTCAAGGCCGTCAGATTCATCGATCGATCGAATGGCCACTTGGAAAGTTCGACCAGAGGAAAGAAAAAAACAGCTCTTGCCAACGAATTCGAATCTAGATTATCCCCTCTCCTTTTTTTCCTTATCGTTCTTTCTTCTTTTCTCAAATAACCTCGTTTAACGTTTTAACGAACCTTTAATCCTTCCTCGTAAACTCAAACTTCCGCTCTCGTAAATTCGTCGAAGAGAGAAAGAGACGGGAAGAAAAAAGAAGAAGGAAAAAAGAAAGGGAAAAAGAAAAAAAAACGTAGAAGACGGACGAAGTAGAACGAAGAGAGCAAGTCATTCGACGGATTTAATGGTTAACGATCGTTACGTGTGTCGCTCGAATCGTAGTCGGATTAACGAACTTAACTATCCCGAGTGTGGGACCGATATATGGGGTGACTAACGTAAAGGGGAAGGGCCGTAAGGGGAATGAGAGAGGACTAGAGAGGATCGTCGTCGTTGGATGAGAGGAGAGGTGATCACGAAAGAGCGATAACACGGGAAGTAGGTGGTTTCGCGCAGTTAAAGTGTTACAAGTTGTTTCGGTAGGAACGCTCTAAGATATAGGAAGACAGCAGCGGGCTGCTTGCTTTTTGGTCAACTTCGAGAAGGGAAGAAGACTTCGGCCTGGCGATAAACAGGAGTTTTCAAACTTCGAAGTCCCGCGAGAGCGCGAGAGATAAGTTGAAAATTTTGATGGAAAGCGCGACGTGCCCGTTGAGAGAGAAAGAGAGAAAAAGAGAAGGAGAGGGGAGAGAGAGAGAGAGAGAAATAGAGAGAGAAAGAGATAGAAATAGGTAAGAAGGGAACGGAGATTTATTTCTTACGTATTCCGAAACTTCTTACCGAGCCTGATAACTTTCATCCGGCTCGTATTTATACAGAGGTTCGTCCTAAGAAAGTTATGACAGATTCCAGCGTGACTTCAGAAAATTCTCTTACTTCTGAGCGTCACGCTAAATGTTCGTGCGTTCGAGAGAAAGAAGGAAGAAAGGTAAAAAAAGATAGAGAGAGAGAAAGAGAGAAAAAAGAAAGAAAGTAATAAAGAAATGATGAATCCTTTTCATCGCGACACAAAAAAGGGACGATTTCTTGGACGATAGCTCGCGTTATGGAACATAGAAACTTGTTACTTCTCTTTGGAAGTTGATTACTGAGAAAGAAAATATATTAATATATAAAACTTTATCCAATTCAACAAGCAGTAAATAAATAATTACTGTCGTCTATAATTAGTTTCTAAAAGTATTTATCGATTATAGGAGAAATGTTTCTGATCGTGATTTGTTGCGAAATCGGAAAGGGCCATTCGGACTTTGTGGGAATTGTAGAGGGGGAATAAGAGGCGGAGAGAGAAAGCGAAGTAGGAGTAGAAATAGGAGGCGGGACGAAGTGCCGAGGGATATCGACTTCTACGATGAATTTGGCATAGGGTGGGGGGTATTTGGAGGTGATGCTGGTGGTGGGAGAAAGGAGAGTTCTGTCCTCCTGTCTAGCAGAATTTATAAGGATGCTACTATGTGTAAGCCACGTGCGCGCTCGTATGTATCTGTGAAAAGGGATACATTTTCCAAAGTAGAATCGAGAGTGTAACTTTCCTAGAGCTGACCGGACGCTCAGGGAAAAGGCTTTTTATTAATCCGTTAACTCTACGAGGAAAATGGTTTATATACCTACGCTGAGTATTTTTCTCTTTCCTTTCTTTTTTTTTTTTCCCTCGTATCACGCGAGAAAATCCTTGCTTCGTCATTCGTCCTTGATCCCTTAATACCGTGCTCGACGCGGTAGCATGAACAAACGAACGAATGGACAATGGTACTACTTTCATTTTCCTCTTAAGTCTACCTCAGTGAATATTCTTCTATCGTCTATAAGTCACACTTGTATATGTGTTTAAATATATCTCCTCTTGTTTCTTCTTTTTTGTTTGGTTTTGTTCTTTTTGTCCTTTTTTTAACGATTGATAATGTAATAAAAAGTTGAAAATAGATCGATATAAAAAATAATTAATATTTCATTTTGCATACGGTAAAAGTATTATAAATATTACAATTTTTAAATGAATATTCAGATGAAAATTTCTCTTTTTTCCTCTCCTCTCTCTCTGTAATTCTACAGATATACTAAATGATATACGCATCACATAGGAAACAATCACCTATATCTTATAATTTCAATTTTCTTTCTTTAAACTTCTCTCATATTTTTTCTAAAATACTTTTCCAGCCACGATTTCCTTATAATTCTGTATTTTCAACGATAAGCTCGACCGATAGATTCGAACGATCGGAATCTCATCGAACACACTTTCACGGCAAGCGCGAGCGTCAATGGCATGCTCTGAAGCATTCCCCATTCTACTTTCTAGTGCACGTTTTCCTTCGGCATAGCAACAACGTAAGTCCATTTTCTGCAAAACTGATATCCGTTTCTTCTAAAGGAATATCACTTTTATAGGAAATGGACTTACGCTGGTTCCTTCTCCGTTCAGTGTATGGTCATGCGTATAACATGGCACAGTCGAGTCTACTACTCTCTTCTTTTTCTTTTTCTTTTTCTTCTTTTTCCTTTTCCTTTTCGCTATTTTCGCGAAAGAATCACCGTCACTTCCGGTAGCTACGTTTTTCTTTTCAATCTTTAAACTCTTTCCTTTTATACCTTGTACGGGTTGCCATTCGTGTTAACGAGTTTATACTATACGTGTACATCTATGTATGTAGGTACGTGTATTTACTTGTAACACGCAGCATCTTTTGTAAGATCCAACCGATTCAATTATGCAAGTGTCTACGATAGGGAAGCTCCTATCCTGATGTTATCCCCCTTAACGTCCATGATTTGTGTCCCCGTTCATCTCCCGCACGAACGTGCACGAATATCCATGTTTGTCGAGCTTCACTGGGAAACTATTCCAGATAGTAGCATTTAATCGTGAAAAGCTTTCCTCCCTCTTCCGTAAAATAATGTTTTGTAATAACGATTATATACGCATAACGTTAATAATTTTACTTCGGTAAAGCATTATACGTTTTATCATTATCATGTTTATTTAATATACCGAGATAATACGTAAAATGCATCGATTTCGATCTCTTTAGTTTCCTCTCTTTTTCTTTCAAACGAGTTTGCGTATGTTTTATTCTTTTCTCTCTCTCTCTCTCTCTTTCTCTCTTCCTCTCTTCCTGTTTCCCGTCGAGTTAATGCATAAAGCCGTTAATAGAAATGAAAATCAATATTTGCCACGGGTACCCCGACGGCGGTATTTAAAGATAAAATCTCGAGAGCTCAGTCCCGTTTTTCTCCCTCGTTAAAAGTTTATCGGACCATTTCGCGTACGGACGAACGAAGATCGAAGCAGTTTCGCGTCTCCGCCGCTCCGTGTTGGAAAACTGAGAGAAAGTTTAAAAACGTTTCGTTGTTTTTGCCGAGTCCATTCCATGAACGGCGTCGCATAAACCCAGGCTGCTTTGCTACTTTGTCTGTCTGTCGATTGAAAAAGATCAATATACAATTGCACGCCAATTATAATTGTCTGATATATTTTTATACGATCGAAAATGAAGACAAACGAATTATAATGGGAAATTAATCGACGAGTCGAAAATTATTACATACCTTTTATCTCTTTTTCTTTTTTTTTAATTTTAATTTTTTTTTTTTTTTTTTTTTTTTTTTACGAACAACTTACGCATTCGAAGTGCATAAAATTTTATCAATAAAACGAATCAGCGATGTACACATCGTACCTACCCTACGTGATTTCATTTACAAAATCTCACGTAATTACAAATTTCGCATATTGGGATACGAGTAGCAACGAGTCATTTTTCGGCCGAATCTATTTTGTTCGTTCGTAACGTGTATCGAATAATGTTCGGCAAAAGTCGTTATTTAAAAATAATTAATTGGAGGCCTTATGGTTCTAGATAAAGCTATCCTCTTCCGTACACGCCTACCTATTACGTTTTACAAAACTCTTTTACTAGCACGCCCTCTTTAATTTGTACTGGCATGAAAATATTCATCATCGTCATACGTCGATTTACGCACGAAATTTGGGTTTCGTTTTAACGAATCGGCGAGCGTCCATAAAGATTACAGTGTCGAGCTCGTGCTTAATTATCGTTGCGTGATATAGAACGAAATGAAAGCATTGGAACGTATCTGTAAAGCGGGGTAAAGGACGACACACACGCAGAAAGAGGGCGAGAGAAAGAGAGAGAGAGAGAGAGAGAGAGAGAGAGAGAGAGAGAGAGAAAGATAGAGATAGATAGAGAGAGAAAGAGAGAGAGATAGCAAGAGAGATAGAGAGGCCTTCGAACAAGTGGACAAAACTCTTCGATTGAAATATTCCATTGGAGTGATTTATCGAATGTTCTATAGCGAGCCACTTCGAAGGTAACGGAAAAACGAGATATTGATTAAACGTAAATCGTATTAAAACACCAATATCTGCAACGCTTGTTCGCGCGCGTGCGACGCTTTTTACAAAAGGTTGCTGAGAGAGAAAGAAAGAGAGAGAGAGAGAGAGAGAGAGAGAAGGAATGGGGATAAAGCGTTTCGCTTTACGATAAAATACATCATAAGCTTAAGACTTCTCGATATAATATTTTACGGTAATAAATATGGCTCCTGACGTTCGACCTGTCGGCTTTCGAAACTATAATAAAGAGTTTTCACGAAAGCAGTAGATATCATTCGACTCACGCAAAAATTCTTTGACGGGTTTCGAACAAAATGACAAGGTCAAGAAAACGAAGAAAAAAAGCATCATTCATCTTTTTTATCATATGTCATCAAAAACAAAAAAAAAAGAAAGCTTCATTTTATTTTTCGTGTATTTTTTCTTCCCTTGTCTTTTTTTCTTATTCTTTTTTGATAAAACGTAATTTGTATAATATCTGTTAGATCACAATCAAAGTAGAAACAATTAGCGAACGTCAAAGGATTCACGGATAATTTTCTTTTCTTCTACTTTCTTCTCATTTTTTTTTTTTTTTTTTTTTTTTTTTTTTTTTACACCAACAAGACTATTTTATTGATAGAATAGGTTAAAAGCGGACGAATGAGCACGGAAATCGGCTCGTTCGAATGAACCCGGAGGACTCGAGTGCCCATTCGCTATGGTTCCATCCATTGGCAGAGAGATTCGCCGATATGACGTTAATACATCATCGCTTGTCCCATAAACGTATATATGGCAGCGTCGAGTGGAGGTATTCACTTCGATCCGCTTGTTCGAACCATTACATATTGAAACGAAGCCACTTATTATCTCTTCGTGAAGAGAAAGAGAGACAAGATCTCGCGGTTATGTTCGATCTTTTCCGTATTTTTATCCTATTTCCTCTTGCTTTTCTTCCTTCTCGTTCCTTCTCGTTCCTTCTCTCTCTCTCTCTCTCTCTCTCTCTCTCTCTCTCTCTCTCTCTCTCTCTCTCTCTCTCTCTTTATCTATCTCACTACACGATCGAACGAAATTACCGTTATTATGGCGTAACGCGAATAATGGTGCAAACAGCCAGACACGCGGCCTACGTGCCGAATCGATACGTGCGTTCGTATTCGATAGAGACGTCAACGAGTATTCTACTTTCGAGTAAGATTTTGCATTATTTGTTCTTTCTTTTCTTCTTTCTTTCTTTTTTTTTTTTTTTTTTTTTGAAAACGAAATAAATTTTATATCGACTCACAAATTTGCTAAGAATGAAATTTCTTTGAACGAATCAAACGAAAGAATTCATTTATAAAGGATTATTTTTTTAACGATTAATGTTCTTTCCTTTTCTTTTTTTATCTTTTTCGTTTTTATTTCAATTATATATTGTCCCATCAACCACTTGTTCGTGTTATTAGCGACATGATTAATATTCTTCGTTTAACTTGATTATTAATTATTATAGTACATCGACCCTTAGAATATTCTAGCGAAAATACAAGAACAAGAATCGAGATTGATAGGGAACTAGGAAGAGGAGCGAAAGTCGATTTTACGCGTCGCTGAATTATCGATAAATATCGACGTTAGAACGGGGCTCGCTTCGGTAAGTGCGCGTACATTGTAGGTATATAATTAACCCTCTGCGGTCTGACGTCCCGCACGATACGTTGTGGTGTTGCGCGTTCGCCAATAATCTTATTACTCCGTAATTTACTTTTACTACGTTGCGTGATTCGTTTGGTTCGCGGTATAGTATGTGGGGAAGAATGTAGAGAAAAGGTGGTCAGGAAATTTTACAACTCTTTTTCTCTTTTTTCATTTTTTTAAACGAAAAAGGTGCAAATTAAATTAATTATTTGTTTGTATATGTGGAAAATCTTGTATATTGGAAAAATCTATTAAATATAATATAGTCGTTAAATATTTAATCACATTACTAAATATTTCATTATTATTAGATACGTAACACGTAATAATGTAATTTACTATTACGTAAAATATTATTATATAATATATAATATCGATTTATTTGCTATTACGTAAAATATATATATATATATTATATTAGCAAATTGAATATAATTATTGCATTTGAAAAAGATCATTACTCTTCACATATATACGAATATAATATATCATTAGCATGAAAGAGAAAGCGTGAATTACGTGGGCTATCAAGTTGAAATCGCATAATGCCTACCATTTAGAGATATCTCGGAATTTCGGTAACGTTCAACTCTAAATTCGAAGGTATTCCTTCCTTGAATTTCTATTCGTACAGGCGGCCATGCAGTGCATGATCTAAGTTTAAATATAGTTATGCCGCTTTACATGCAAAATACCGGGTGCTTTCCTTGCATCCTGAGGTACTCAGCTACCTTATATGTACATACATATTAGATACATACCCATGCATATATATGTACGTGTGTGTACTCGTTCGCACACTTTGAAATTACAGAAACGGTACAGTGTCTAAAGTCTTTGATAAGTACGTTGCAACACCGTAGTAGTTATATCGAAGTCATAATAATCGCAATGATCGTGACTATCTTGCGAAATGGTCGAAATTATTATACCTCTCTAGTCACCTAAATAATACCCTCATGAGGAAAATGATCTATCTTTCTTTTCTTTTTCGACGAACGAACGAAATTGATAAGATCTTCAATTAATTATTATCCAATCGATTATCACTTCCTCTTTCGCAATATATATATATATATATATATATATATATATATATAATTCTTTAACAAAGCTTAAATATACCTACCTCCCAAGATAATCCAAAATAATTAAAAACTTTAACTCGTTAGAGATCTCGTGGAGCGAGCAGCGTATTATTAATTAGAATCAGATTAGGATGATTTTATCAGAATAAGGATTAACCTTTGCTCGTCGGATGAAATCTCACAGTCCATGAACGATTTTTCTTCGTAACACACGATAGTCATCGTCGTAGGATTTCCAGAACTAAATTGAATATTTCAGATAACAATTTTTTTAAAGGAGATAAAAAGAGGGAGAATGAGAAAGAAGGAAAAGAGCAGCATCCGTGATCCATTAATTTAGCGAGAAGGTCGGTCGATTGCATTTACGTGACTTTCTCTATTTCTATCTCTTTCTACCTCCCTCCTATTCTCCCCTTCTCTCTTTCACACGGTAGATTGCGTAAGCCCCAATTATTAGAGGCTCGCAGGGAGCCCTTAACACGGACGATAAACGGTTGGACGAGTTAACTCGCAATAATAACAACCACGTAGCAGTGCTAATGGGCACTGATTCAGCGCTATTTTGACTCGTAGCCGGTGGGTATAATCGCACGGCTTGCGATTTTCGAATCTCAATAAACGCAGAAGCCCAGCAAATTATCCCTTACCACCCACGTATACTCCTCCTCCTCCTCCCCTCCTCCTCTCCACCCTACCTTCTCTTCCACCTTCACCTCTACCTCTATTTCGATGTTTCTCCTCCTTCTTCTCATCCTCCTCGCCCTCCTTCCTTCCTGACACTCGACGAGTCGGGTAAATGCTGAGTATTTAGGACTCGCAAGTTTCGCCGTGTAAACCGAGGCGAAGCTTGACTCGTGCAAATATTTGATTTCTAAGTCCCAATGAAACACCAGCAGCACCAACGCCAACCATCGCCAGCATCCTTCTCTTCTCCTCTTTCTCCTTCTCTTTCTCCTCCTCCTTTCTCCTCCTCCTCCTCCTCCTTCTTCTCCTCCAACTCTGGTTCTCCTTAGAGAAAACTCGCTTTCACAGTCGTTCCATTCCTTCCCTTCTATAGCATTATATAGCGCGTATTTCAACGAGACCGATCGACGGTTAAAACATTCCGCGTGCGTTTCTATGGCGTCCGCGTCGCTGAAAATCACATTATTTGGAAAATTGACCGCGAAATTAATGGGAAAATTTGCGCGACCTGTTCCCATAGAGAACCAGAACCCAACGAAAAGTGAATACTTTGTTTCGTTTGAAACGTTTGCATTAGCGTTTCATTCTAATTTAAAGTTACTTTCAATTAGCATATCTTTTTCTAGTTTCTCATTTTAAATCCGTCAGAATCGGAGATCTAGTTCGAATCCAATTTTACATTCTTATAATTAGAGAAAATATAAAACAAGGAAGAAAACAAAGAAAGTATGAGTACGTTGATAACTCGAACTTCGATATTTGATAGGAAAATAAACTGGTTGGATTTACTTAACTGATTTTAATTAAAAGTGAACTATGTTCGATATCGGTGAAAAAATTAATTCGAGTTATTTGGAATGAAACGTTGAAAGTGATGTCGACTGCGAAAGGATTAAATTTCCATTAGTTCGTAAAATATATAAATAAAGTGGTTGAAAAGAGCTTTGCATTTGTCGATACATAAATATTTGTAACTTGGGAGTTTTCTCGTCCTTTCTGTAACGTTAAAGAAAGCTGAAAAGGGAGTAGTCGCGTAGTGATTTTTCTAAAGCCGCAAAGATGAGACCGTCTCTCTAATCATATCCAAACCACCGAGGTTATCGAATCTTTTCAAGAGGGAGGATACGAATAGAAAACGCAACCCTCGTTCGATGAACACCCCTTCGAGTTTTCCGTCTAAAATCCTTGGATAGTCGTATAATATACGCATGTAGTGCACACACACACGCGCGCGCGCGCACGCACGCACGCACACACAAACATATACATATACATATGTATGCACGAAGGGGACTAGTAGGAAGAATAGAGGGATGGAAAGCAACGGTGATCTTAGTGAAAACCTCCCCTTCGTATAAGCTAAACTGAATTAAACAAACAGGGATAGTCCTTCCACCGCAGTGACCGCAAGTAATGAGTTTCATGGACGATCTTGGCTGATTATTCACTATTCTCTCTCTATCTTTCTTTCTCCTTTAATAATATTGTCCCATCTTTACGTGTCATGCTTTTATCCTCAAAAATCCTCACGGATTTTGTATTTAAATATAGAGATAATACTTTATAAAGATAACGAAAATAAATCGTGTTGTATTTCATTTATTCCAACAAAAATTATATAATATATAAGACATCGTAAATAAATCTCATTCTTTCTACGATCAAATGTCTTTTCCCGGGACGATTATTAATCTGTCGGGTACTTCCTCGCACAGAAATGAAACGAAATCATCATAATTCTAATTATTATTTTTCAACATGATGTCAGAAGAATGATAACGCTACGCTCATTTCGACACGACGGGTAGCGATGAAAAGGATGGTTTCATTTGATGCTTCTGCTCGCCCTATTCTTCCCCTTTCTTCTGTGTTAAAGTTAATTAAACAAACACTAACTCCATCGCTGGCATCGCGAGTGATACATTTTATGGACGATTCTGCGAAACGCATTTCTCTCTCTCTCTCTCTCTCTCTCTCTCTCTCTCTTTCTCTCTGTCTCTCTTTCTCTTTCTCTCTTTCTCTCTTTCTTTCTCTTTCTCTCAACCCCTATTTTCGTACAGCGTGTGGATGCGTTAATCCCAAGTCCCGGCTAACCCTCGTGGTTGAATGCACCCGGCTAAAAGCCACCACTACCACCACTACCACTACCACTACCACTACCACTACCATCAACCATTACCGTCACCTCCAGTAGCAATGGCAGCAACGACGACGAGCACCGACACTAATACCGTCGCCATTCATCTGGGTGCTTTTCCTACCTCCACTTCTTCCCTTCGCCACTCCCAATCCAGGCAGCTCCGTTCGACGAAACGTTCATCCCCTTCTCCGCTTTACTCCACGTTACACCCTCCTCCATCCCTGACAATCTCTCGAGAACACAATAGATTCCTGTAACTACCCCTATCCACCGCACGAATCGAATGCCTGTTTGTGTATTCGAGTGCATGGTTATTTGCCGGACACTGTTGCCATATACACCTACCTACATCTCAATAGATATACTATGTACCTAGCACTGTCTCTCTCTCTCTCTCTCTCTCTCTCTCACTCTCTCTCTCTCTCTCTCTCTCTGTCTCTCTCTTCTCTCTCTCTCTCTCTCTTTCTCTGACTCTCTCTTTCTCTTTCTCTCTCTCTCTCTCTCTCTCTCTATATATATATATATATATATATATATATATGTTTGTGTGTGTAAGTACAGACAGGATGTCTCGCGGACCTCCAAGCGATATGAATACTACAACGATGTGGTATCTGCTACACTTACGCGCACAGTGTCCACCTATATACACATGATTGTATCTGGTTTACCTCGTTACCGCCATTTGTTTCATACTCTGAGAAAATATTATATAGGAGTGTATAAATGGCTAATTTTAATCGATTCACACGAAAACTTGGATTTTCCAAACTTGACCGATTGAATATTTTATATATATATGTATGTGTGTGTGTGTGTGTAGATACGATCGAACAAGGAAGAACAAATTAATTTAGTTAGATAGATCGAACGGACGATGACTACTTGTCGATACGAATTTATCGACATCCTTTGATCGTCGTCTCTACGAACGAACTTGAGAAGGAAACGATTTCCCACAAAAGAGGGAGAGCGAAAGAGAAAGAGAGAGAGTGAGAGAGAGAGAGAGAGAGAGAGAGAGAGAGAGGGAGAGAGAGAGAAAGCGACTACCTCGGATCGCATCGGAAACGTCATTGTAACGATAACGAGTAGCATGTACTGTCGGTGTCGGTATCAGGGAGCCGTGACAGAAACTTTATCGTCTCGATTCATCATAGAGCGACCATAATTACGGTATAAAATTGTGGTGGAGCGAATGTCGTCGATGTAACGGGACAATTCGACCTGATTTCGTACCTATACATAACATATACATATACATACATATATATTACTTGTATGGACGCTTGCTTACATAGATGCATAGGTATATACATATACATAGTTATACACACGCACACACACACACACACACACACATATATATGGAGAAACGCAAAGCACGTAGAAGGTATCACGCGATGTCGACCTCGCTCCATATAAAAGCCAACTCGACGTTGACGCACCGTATCAACTTCGACGCACACGCGTCGAATGCCATCGCGTTATCGCATCCGATGGCTTCGTATCGGAATGCATCTATGTATACATACGATACATACATAACAGACAATGTTCGCGAAAAGAGTCGCATACAAATTTCAAGCTATCCAACGGTACGATTTCTTCTTTTTTTCGGTTTAAACGCTCGTTCAGAGTTCGTGTTTTATGTACCGGATAAAGATCGTTTTGGTTTCATTCTTATAGAAAAGTTTTATACGTATATCTTGTGATAAATGTTACGTACGTGCGACTTAATTCCGTAGTTACGTGTATGAAAACAATTTATTGTTTTTATTCTTAGAATTTGGACGGTATATGTACGAGTCGTCGAACAAAAGCCTATGAAAACATAGTCTAAGTCAGGTCATTTATAAAACAGGTCATAAGAACATACTAATAAACATTACTTCTTATTATTTACATAGCGGAGAAAAGGTCGAAGCTTTATTTCGATCTAAGCAGTCGTCTTGTTAACACGTATCTACGCATAATAATTTCTCTTATCAAGATACGAAGCTATGGAACTGTTCAATATACTGCGTATTTTATAATGTAAGTACTACACATTTTATAACGACGTATGATTATTTATCGTATAATACTTTTAGAGATTTAGACATATAAGTTTTAACTGTCTACATACGTATATCTTTCGTATTTACTCTACCTTATTTTTATTATAACGAAATAATATTATCTGTAATAATTGTAAAACGAAGCGTATAGAAAACTGATGGTATTTAGGGCAATTACCGTATTTTAGAACCGATCGATTTGTCGACGCTTCGTGAACTTTTTGTTCACCTTTGAACGAGCGATCGTTATACTCGCACTTATATTTTCGTGCAAGCATGGACATCATGGTGAGATAAAACGAGGGGAGAGAGGAGATCAGCAGCCACGCGCGATCCTCGCTACCTATCTGCTGTATTACGTAGAATCCATTTCGAGTTTATTCGCCAATTAGTCGATCGGCAATATCTCCCGTTAATTCATGAGTCGAAAATCAACCAATTAGTCGCGCCAGCCAGTAGTATTATTAATTACAGCGACGATCGTAACGATAACGAGTGGATAAGGGACGTCGAAACGGTTATAACATACGTACTCGCCTTCCGTAAAACGATTTTTGTATCTTCACTGGATTAAATAATTCCTTGTTCGTTCGCTCGATCATGTTGTGCGTATTGAAATCTTTAGAGAATTATTTAATTAGGTGTTGCTTCCAACCCCTCGTATTTTTATATTATTATTAACTGAGTTTATTGTTAGTAGTGAAACTGGGGGAAGAATTATGATAAAAAAAAATAAATAAATAAAAAGATGTCAAAGATCGTTTTAGTCTCGTTTTGGTCTCGTTTGTTTTTTTTTGTTTTTCTTGTTTTTTATTTTTATTTTTATTTTTTTTTTTTTTTTTTTTTTTTTATAGTAATATTTACGATATTTTCGTTGAACGTCCTCCGAGTTAAATTTCTGTTTTACGTTGGACACGCTCGATGAACCGCATATTTTTTACAATTGTATGACGAAGAGAAAAAAGAGATCAGGCGAAACGAAACGAGGATTATCACTCATGCTCTGCCCTGTTCAGCTCTGCTCTGCTCTGCTCTTGCTCAACTCTACTCGTGACTACAGCCTATAGTCGCAATTACAACGTGTGCGCTTTGAATAAAAATCGGCGAGCGTAGAGGGACGCATCGACGATACAGGAGTAATTGCGCGATCATAAATCGAGATACACGTACACCGAATTCAGGATAGCGAAATCACACCGGTGTGAAATTGCGAATGCCGATGTTCGATTGGAAAAACGAAATTGCTCGCAAATATCCTACGGTTCCGCCTATCGATAACGCCCTTTTTCGATCGAACGTATGTACCTTAATTCTTTTCTTTTTTTTCTTTTTTTTTTTTTTGAACTTTCCTTTCTCTTCGCTTACTTCTACAAATTTTTCACGACGTTTAATGTAACAAAATTGTTCTGTTAAAAAATATTAGCCTCTTCGAACATGGTTTTGACAATCGATTTTTTTTTTTAATTCCGTTATTACCTATTTAAGTACGTAATTCAGTATGATACGATTATAAAGTACGACTTAATTTGATTTAACATTTATTTCCTTAATTATTCGTGTTTCCTCTACGAATATCTAAAAATAATATAGGTAACAATAAAATTGACTTGCAGTTTGTGGTCATTACTACTAACGAATCGCGTCGACAAGCCACATTGCATTTCAATAGCCTTAATGAGAGCTCATTCTAATTACCTCACGAACACAATATTTTACTGCATTTTTATCGCGTCTAGCGCAAATTTCATTTCGAATCAAATTTCTACTTAAAACGTAAAGTACGCTTTTATATTATAAAAAAGAAATCCATCCTTCTAATATCGAAATATTGTCATCGCAATTATTTCTCATGTTAAAAAATCAAATTTGTAAGTAAGTATTAAGAGTTTTGTGATCCTTCGAAAGTTATCAAGACTTATAGGGTACGTCAATTAAAAATAATAAGTCGATAAAATTGTAGGTTTTATTCGCGTATAAATTCCGTGGTTCGTTTCTCTCATTAATCAGGATAATTGATTTTCGGTAGGCGTGCACGAACGCGCGAATTAATCATCGTAGCAATTCTTCGTCGTGCAACACGCGTTAAATCTCGCTTGAGACTTTCACCTGGCGTGAGTGCGTGTTCGTAAAATCATTAAATCCTTCCACTCCCTTGATCGAGCCAGCGTTATTTCATTAAGTAGTGCAAGTGCACAGACACCGATTCCCGTAATTTTTTTCTTTTTTCTTCTCTGTACTTGCCATTTACATCCCTCTTTCAACATTTTTTTTTGTTGATTCTTTTTTTCTTTTTCTCCTATTTCTTTTTCTTTGTTCTAAATAGCTATATATAATAATCCACTTTAAAGCTCGGTACCAAAACGAGCCACGTTCCTCCTTTTTCTCTCCCGATATTATCAAGCTTTTCATTCAGCATATGCAACGCAAAGAAGTTTTCCTTCCTTTTCCAAACCCCTCGCTTTATTAAAACCTACCACCGAACTACAAGAACGAGCTGAAATCGTCTTTCCGATTACGACGTAGAGATAATTTCGTCGATTTCAGAAGACCCTTTCTCACAAGTTTCGTAAAGGAGATTAGGAGAAATGAAAGAGATCGTAGTCGAATCGATTCGTCATTTAGATTCGATACAAACCTTCTCTGATCGATTTTACCAAAGTAATACCGTTCATCTTCTTTTTTAATTAATCTCATTAAGAGCGATGGAAGTGGGAGGTGAAAGGTGTTCTTCTGACATGTTTCTCCCTAAATAACTGTAATAATAAATTTTGATGAGATAAATTCCATAGGAACTATTCTCATGAAAGTTCAAATTAATCTACAGAATTTCACTTTGGAAAATTAATTAACTATATAGAAATCTTTACTAAAATTTTAAAGAACTTATTAAAAATTACAAATCTTATGAAATCAATATAAATACTAAAACTACAATTTCCATATGGTAAATTTTGATATCAATATCGTTTTTAAGATTACCTACGATGCGTGAAAACAAAAACGAACACCCTTATAATCGGTGTTAGTTCGATGAAGAGATACGACACAGCGTTAATAACGTCGCATCGATTAGAAAACCGGCGGAGACGTGGGCGCTCTCTATAGCAATTATTTTTCATCGTAGAAGAACGAGCTAATGCACGTTCGTTAAAAACCGACATGGAGATTAGTGGAAGGAAGATAGAAAAGAGTAGAGGATAGGAGAAGAAGAGGAAAAGAAGAAGAAGAAGAAGAGCAGGAGGAGGAGGAGGAGGAGGAGGAGGAGGAGGAGCAGAAGGAGAGAAAGAGATAGAGGAAAGAGGAAAGAGGGTGATGCAAGCAGGCAGGCAGGCAGACAGGTAGGTAGGCGTCGGTCTCGAGCGTTAAGAGCAAGCCACTCGGGCGTGGAAACGAAAATAAAAATATCTGTTATCGAGAGCATACCATCGTGGTTCTATCGCGTGCCTGAAAGAGATGGTAAAAGCTGGAATAATGGAGGAAATAAGAGAAAATGAGGATGAGCGAAGGTACGGGGCAACAAAAATTGGTCCAGCCAGGAGTAATAGTAGTGGTACTGATGTTAGTGGTAGTGGGAGTGGTGGGGGATGGAAAGTGAACGAAGTCTATACAGGGTTGAGCTATAGCTAGCGAGGAAAAGAGAAAGAGAGGGATGTAGCCTCTTTGGGTTGGTCCATGGTAACGTTCGATAATTACGTATGAGCAGTAAACCGTACGAAGCCATAAAGAACCGACGTTATGTACGAGCACGTGAGCGTGTGGAATATGTATCGTCGTTTTGCCAATTTCCTGCTTTTCCTCCGACCCTCTCAATTTCTTCTCTCTCTCTCTCTCTCTCTCTCTCTTTTTCTCTTTCTCTTTCTCTTTCTCTTTCTCTTTCTCTTTCTCTTTCTCTTTTTCTGGTGTACGCTTTATTTAGGTTTTCTTCGTGAATTTATTGCAAATAATAGTTGCTCAACGGAATACTGTTCAGTAATTGAATCGTCGTGGTCGTTCGGTTAAAAGGTTTCGTGAATTTAAAGGACACTTAAATCGAAAGTATTATAAGTCATCCTTATTACGGTGCACACATATTGTTCATTTAAAAATAAAACTCGTGTATTTTTATTTCCATTCTTTTCTCTTTTCTTTCTTTATCGACAATATTATATATATACGTATATATAAGTAGAATATGCCTGGATCCTTCGAAAGATAAAGTACAAATAAATTCGTATAATGTCGGAAAACATCTGTATTATAGTTTCGCTTCTTTATTCGTGTTTTCTAATTACAATTTTACCGCTCTTTAATAAACTATTCCGTTTGAATCATAAAGGAATATTAAATAAGATCGAACGAGCTTAAAATGAGCTGTTACTTTTTTATCTTTTTACGACAATGTTCTTTTCTTTTCTTTTCTTTTCTTTATGAGGATTCGTATAACGCTATTTAAGTACGTCGATAAGAAATTCATGTTCGATTTCTTGTATGGCAATTATCGTTTACGATTAAAGTAATAAAAAGAAAAACCGATTAAAGGCACGAATCTAATTTTTTTAATTTTGTAATTTTTTAAGCAATTACGAATAATGAAACATGTTACATTTTACAAGTCATTGTTATATTATAAATAGTCCTAACTTATTATTTTGAATATTAATTGAGCAATATTAATTATCAAGTAATAGGTACTTTCTTGTTCATAAATTTTTTTTCTTTTTTCTTATAACGTTGAAGAAATCTTAGAAAAGGACGTACAAATTTTCCTCGATTCTAAGAGATAAACGAAGTGATTATTCAAGATGTAATGGAACGAGTTAGTGAAGGGAGGATTGCGTGAGACACATTGAAACGACGAGAAGAGGAGAATAGTCTAAAGCTATTCGCCAAACCCCCGTGAAATTCGCATAGTTGATTCACTTACCTAATCATCCCTGTCGTTCTACAGTCAACCCTTTCGCGACTCTGCTTCGAGTCTCGAGAATCACAAGATGAACTCGGAATCAGCGATGCTCGAAACGACTGGGAACGATCGATAATCTAATCGCGATTATGGTAGAATCAAAAGAAAATATAGAAATTATTTTATTTATAAATAATTTCAATTAAAGATTTCCTTTTTTTCTCTATCTGTTTCTCTCTCTCTCTCTCTTTTTTATTTTTTAACAAAAGAATAAATATAATTTAAATTCTAGAGATTACAAATTCTTTGAAGATTTGTGTCACGACGAATCGCATAAACGTATGCTAACGTATAGTAGAGAGAATGCAGGCGGAAAATCGAGAGTGCACGTACTTTGCAGATAAATTCGCAAGTTAGACATTCAGAAAAATTCTCAGTGGGTCTTACGTACCACTGATGCAAACGTGCGTCAAAAGGGAGAGCGAGAGAGATAGAGAGAGAAAGAGAAGAGAAGAGAGGGAAGTAAAAGTCAAGAGGAAAGTTGTTGCCGAAAGAGAACAGGATGGTACTGAGAAAGCAAGAGAAGATGAAGGGAAAGCAATGCAAGAGAGAAAATGCTCATGATGTCGTGGTTCCCTCGCTGTGAATTGCAAGTTCCAGAATACGTGCCACATATTGAAACGATATAGAGAGCGTGAGAACGATAAACGCGATGTCACAGATCGTAAGAAACGAGAATAAGGAAAGAAAAAAGAAAAACGGCAAAAGGCTGACGTGAAAATGTTTTTTATATATTTATACATTCTTTAGTTTCTTATTTTCTTATTTCTTTTTCTTGTTTTTTCAATGATCGAAAAAAATTTCATCTCTTTATCGCTTCGTAAACAAAATATCAAAAGGATCTACTAAACTGAACGATAAAATATATCGCACGATATTTGCATGTTTCGAATCGTTCCAGCAGTTGGTTCGTTTATCAAACTCGTATGGATACTCTTTCTTTCTTTCTTCTTCTATACGAATGGACTTTGCTATACGCAAACAGAAATAACGTGGTACGAGTATGAGAAACGAAGAGATATAGAGATATAGGTAGAAATAGAGAGAAGTGGTGGAAAAAGAGAATGAGATGAAGAATCAGAAGACAGGAAACAGGAGCGAAAAGGAGAGAGAAAGAGATGGAGAAAGGAAGAGAAAGAGAGAGAAAGAGAGAGAGAGAGAGAGACATTCGACCCTCTATAGGGAAATATCCATAATGCGCATTTGCAATTTCAATGCTTCGCCGAGCCCCGCCAAGTTACCGAAGCGCAGCTACCCTTCGCACTAGTTCTCCGGAGCATCCTGACTCCTCCTTCCCCTCCTTTTTACTTGGTTTCACCTCCCCCTTTCTCCCTCCTCTTCCCATCCTTCGTTCCTCCATGGAAAGCCCATAACGCCTGAAGCAAGCCCTTACGCGCGTCAGCGGCCCTTCTCTCTCTCTCTCTCTCTCTCTCTCTCTCTCTCT
>NC_057685.1:16323102-16348102 GCF_014466175.1 Vespula pensylvanica
CTCTCTCTCTCTCTCTCTCTCTCTCTCTCTCTCTCTCTCACTCACTCACTCACTATCTCTCTCTTATATATAGCACCCCACCAAAACTTAACCTGACTCTCTCGACGCAATTCGCGTCTCGTCGTTTCTCGCGCGTGATCAAATGGATTCTCTCTCTACTGCCCTTGGATTTCGAAATCCCGTCTGACGTCAAGAGAGTGGAGAGAGAAAGAGACAGAAAGAGAGAGAGAGAGAGAGAGAGAGAGAGAGAGAGAGAAAGAGAATGGATAGGGGTAAAGAGCAAAAGGGAGCACCTATTCCATCCGCAGCATAACGCGATACCTCATCGCGTTAACTTCCCTTTCGAGTGGCAGAACACACCAGGGGTCTCGAGGTGTCTCGAGGGTTGAAACCGTATCCTTATCTTTCGCGGAATTCTACAGATTCTCTTACGTTCGATCTTTAAACTAAACGTTCGATTTTTGAAACTATCCTTCTCGATCCCTTTATTCATTTTTATATCCTTTTTCTTTATAGACTCGAGCACCTCTACGTATATGTATGCGAATGTTAAATTAGAAAAATTATCTAACATAAGAAAAATTATATTTTTCTCTTGATCGTATATATAAATTATCGGTAAGAATCAAGGATCTATTATTATTAATTTGAAAACATATTATCAGGACACGTTTAAAATTTTTGAAAGAATAATCGTATTCTTCGATATACATACATCGAGATAGGATCTATTGAAAAAGAAAGACGCTCGCGGCTGATATCTTCTTTAAATGAAACGACGTTCGTTATTTCGAATGGATTTCTCAAAACGACTTGGATTGTTTTTCGGAATTTCGCATATCCCGTTGGCCCCTCGGGCACGATAGCGAAAATGGTGAAAAGCGTAGACGAATGTGGTTTTCAAAGCTGACGCAATGAAACGTGTTGAAACTAGCTCGACTCAGCGGGCCCGGTTACTTCTCTCTCTTTCTCTTTCTCTCTTTCTCCCTCTCTCTCTCTTTCTCCCTCTTCTTTCTTCTCTCTTCTCTTTTTTTGACAATTTCAGAAAAATTCAATTTCATCCCTCCTTATAGCTCCGTCCGCTTACTTCATGATTATCTCGAACGATGCATTTTCCCAATTTCAATTCATTACGTTCAACGCTCCATCGGGCAAAATAATCCATTTTCCCTACTGAAGCTTTCACATTTTCGACTTTTCTATCCTTCTCTTACGAACGTATTGCGACTACCATCATTATCTCTACAACGAATAATAAGGTATAGATCAAATAAGATTCTTCCGTCGTTAATATCCAATTTATTTGCAGATAGCATCGTTCACATTTACATCATTGCATACATATTAAATATAATATATTCACGTACGGAGAGAAAGAGAAAGACAGAGAGAGAGAGAGAGAGAGAGAGAGAGAGAGAGAGAGAGAGAGAGAGAAACACGTCATCGAAACTACTATAGCCAGCTATTCCCAGTACTCGCGAAACTCGAGTTTGAAGCTTCTCAAACGACGTGGACACCCGTTAGAGACATGAAAGCACTTCGCGAAGTGGCACGTAACACGGTACGGTGCGATGGCCATTTCGTATGGCGAAGCAGTCGGGGCTCGATAAATCTGACGTCGATTGAAATATTGCCTTCTTCGATATCCCTCGCAGCACTGATTTTACCTCCTACTTTTCTTTCTCTCTCTCTCTTTCTCTCCTCCTCTATTTTTCTTTCTTTCTCACTCGCGTAACGATTCGTATATATTGGGAAGATTCCGCACCACCCCTTCGTATTCATCTTTCCAAGTTCTTAGTTCACCTCGTTTCTTTTTCTCTTTCTCTTACTCTCTTTCTCTTTCCCCCTCTCTCTCTCTTTTCGTGGTTTAAGCCACCGAGAAAGTACTTGACAGGAGAAAATGTAGGGGGTGGAAGAGGGTTAGTTGTCGATGGTGGTAGTAGTGGCGGTAGTGCGGCTGGGAATAAATTCTGGGAAAGTAACGACCGCGATATGAAGCTCGGCGAATTTCATTCCACCCCTGCCTTTTCCACCCTCTTACTCTTCTCCTGCTTCTATTCCTCCTCCTCCTCCTCCTCCTCCTCCTCCTCCTCCTCCTCCTCCTCCTCCTCCTCTTCCTACTTCTACTCCTCTCCTCCTTCAAACCTTCTATTTCTTCTTTCTCACTCTTCTTTTTTCCACTGCTTACCACGAAAACGTGTCGATACGTTAGCCTTTGCGAAGGAAACGCTTATCGCGGCCTCTTCGTTCTATTTTTCAAAGACCCACATATGTACTTACGTATAATGTTTCCTATACCTTCTTATCGACTTATCAATTCTTTCAGTATAATGTGAAAATTTAATTTTCTGATAAAATTATATCTAAGTGAAACGTCTCACAAATGTTGTTATAAAATAATACAGTTTTCTTTTCCTTTTTCTTTTTTTTTTTTTTTTTTTCCTTGAATCTCTAATATCTCTTAAGAACACGATAAAGGTTAAGCGAAAGAACGAACGAGATTCGATGAAAGTTCAACTTCGAATTAATAATAAAATTATTAATTCTTTTTCCTTTTCTTTTTTTCATTTTATTTTATTTTATTTTTCTTTTTTTTTTTTTATTGCTCAGCCAAATCGTAAAAAGTTTCTCTCGCACAGTTAATATTCACCATCTTCGAAGTTTTCGTCTTTTTCATTCCTCCCCTCTTTCAGCTCGTTTTATTTGTACGGTAAACGTGCCTCGGGAGAGAAAGCTACGCAGCTGCTGTGATTCGCTTGCTAATTGTTTTAAGTCGCGCGTCTCGCGACCGCGAGCACGTGGTACTAATTACCTTTTATATCATAAAGCAGCGATATTTTATGGTAGCAGTAATTCCCCACGACGGAAGCGACGAGCGTGAATTTTCGGCACTAATTACCTGCTTGCTCACGCGCGCAAGTCTGAGAAGGAGAAACGACGAAGAGAAGCCGTGAGCCGTGAGAACGCGACCAACTATGTTTCATAAATTTATATCATTACCTTTCCTTCTCCTCTTTCCTTGCTTCTGTTACCACTCTTTTTTTCTTGCGGTTCTTTTTCTCTCTTTCTCTCTCTTTTCTTTTTTTCTTTTTGTTAAATACTAATTATACGAAACATAACGTAAAATCAATTCGTATATGATCAAGGAAAACAAATTTTACGCCGCTAACGTAAATTGAATTTTTAGCTTTCACGTTATTGTCGTCATTATTAAACGAAATTGGAGATATTTTAATAATACGTTGGAGATAGTTTAAAATACGTAACTGCGTAATGTAAATTTAATTTTCGTTGTTTATTTATTTCATGTTACTGACCTCATGAAATCGAAACTTGGCCGTTATCGTAAAATTTCACCTTAACGTAAAGCAGGTTAATCATCCTGCGATTTCACGTCTGATTTATTTAATGTCGTCTCTACTTTTTAACGTCGTCAAACGTAATATAAATGAGGCCAGACATTATCTCTAATAGCTACGATAACGGTAACCATTATTCATATCTTAAGTATCGCTTATCCGATAGGCTCGCGAAAACAGAGAAAAAAGGTTCGGCTGGCACGAGAAAAGACCGATTTAATTTGAACTTGTGCGCACGAGAGAGCACATAAGACTTGTCCGCGGCTCACGCGATTTACCAAGGCGAGTCTGAATAAATTAGGCGAGAGGCTATTCATCATCATAGACCGTTCGTAACGGAAGCGACGATTACTACCGCCGACAAAGCGCAACGTTATTCGCGATAATAATTGTTTCTCGTAAACATCGAGTCATCGTTTTTTTCTTTATTTTTTTTCTATTTTATCCTTTTTCCTTCTCTTAAATCACAATTCACGTTTCATGTGAAGAAAAGAAGAAATAAAAATTTTTTAAAACGCTTACAGTCCTATTTTAATTCATTTTTTTTAAACGATACAGAAAAAGAAATAGTTGAAATGTGTGAAATAGCGTAAATGTGTACACACGTTTGTTTGTTCCAGCGTAAGTATCAGGTAAGAATCGACACGGAGAAACGTAATTAATCGTTTCGTACACTTAGCTTTCTTCCATCTTTCTTTTTGGTGGTCTCGGTACGGCTAAACGCCGTTTCCTCGTCTACGGTTTCATTACTTATTACGCGCCGGTGATAATGGAAACATTATTAATTGCTTTCTCTCGCGGAACCGGCGACGTTGAGGCTTACCATATGGCACTGATTAATCACTGTGACCGATATCGAAGTACCTCATTCCCTGTGTACCTTGCTGGGCGCGATTAAGTTTGCAGTACAAACACTGCCAGGAGCAAATTGCCACGTCCTCGAGATACCCCCATTTCACCCTTACTTCCTCCCATCCACCACATCGTGCTTTTACCCTTTAATTATTCCGATATTGTCTTCGATACTCCACCTGTCCCTTGTCTCGCGTCTTATTTACGAAGAAAGAAAGAAAGAAAGAAAGAGAGAGAGAGAAAGGAGAAAAACTGATTTCTTTATCGAATGAATTTATCTTTGATCAATCGATCGTTGTGTTTGATCGAATCTTTCATTTGGATGGAAATACAAAAATTATCTCACGTAGTTGTATACTTTGAGTATGCTATGATGATACTTTAAATATGCATTCAACCCCAAGCGGATAACTATATATATATATATATATATATATATATATATATATATATATAGTTCAAAATAATCGGCCCGTTTGCCATTGGAAAGGTGGTAGCAATGATCATTAAGGTCAAGATACCAGTACAAGCGTTTCTCCTTTCGCAAGCTAAACCCTCTTCGACTGTGGTCACCCCTCGACATCACCTTTCCGGCTGGAACTACGTTCCGAATATATCCGAAACGTAATGGCCAGTGGTTTAATCGCGGTAGCCAGTTAACGCTAACGGGACGGACAAGAAAAGGGTGAGTGGATGGTAAATGGAACATAGAAGCTAAATCATAAAGGAGGTTTCCATTTAACTTAATCACCTTTAATATATATATATATATATATATATATATATATATACATATATATATACACATATATGTGTGTGTTTAATGTTATAAAAAATTTTCTTATAAAAGGATTATTAGATATCGAAGAAAAGATTTCAAGAGGAAAATTTTTATTCGCCTTTTGTATGAAGATTTTTTCTAAAGTTAAAATTATAAGAGACGTATATAAAAAGAGAACGATATCGAATTAAACGGTGCACCCTGGTATAGTCGGTGACATTATAATTTGACTTTTCGGAGGATTTAGTACAGCGTAGACGATTGGTCGGTGGGAGGGAAAGACTGACTCGCCGAGCTCCGAGTCGGTTATCATTTCATTATTTCCGTTAATTTAATATCCGTCGAGCTACGAGCCCCGACGTCGCGTCAGGCAGTAGCAGCAACGTCGTCGTCGTAGTCGTAGTCGTCGTCGTCGTTGTCGTCGTCATCGTAGTTGTCGTTGTGAAGTTGAGGTGGGGTGAAAGGTAAAGTCGAGGAATGGAGGAGTAGATAGAAAGAGGGGAAAAGAGGGGAGGGGAAGGGAGTTAGTGCTCCGAGAGACATCTGACTTGTTAATTTTTCCCGCATAAATTTCAGGCCGCTCGCGAGCTTTTAATTGATTCGACCGAACCACCCTTTCCTCCCTGTTTCTCCCCTCCTCTCTCCCACTCTTCCTTCTTTCTCTCTCTCTCTCTCTCTCTCTCTCTCTCTCTCTCTCTCTCTCTTTCTCTTTTTCTCTCTAACCTTACCCCAAACCACAACGAGGTAAAAGGCGGGGTGTGCATCCCGCTTGTTTTCTGTCACCGAGCACGAAGGGAAGAAGGATGGAGCGCCGTCGCGTCGTCGCCGGGATTTTCTCGGAGTCACGATGACTGCGTGCTTCGTTCGTTCTTTCGTTCTTTCGTTCGTCCTTTCGTTCTTTCGTTTGTCCCTTCGTTCTTTCGTTCTTTCGTTCTCTCGTTCGTTGGTTCGTTCTCGTTTCTTAGCCCAGGGATTTGAAGTTGTGTCCCACCCTTATTCTCCCCGTGGTCGCCCGTTTAATTTTAATCCCCATCGAAGTTTCGATTGGCGACAAAAAAAAAAAGAAAAGAGAGACAGGATTCGTTCGTTCTTTCGTTCGTGCACGGACGACGAAAGAATTTCTTCTTTCTTTTTCGCTTTCGAATTGAACCGGACTTGTACTTTCCCTTCCTCTTTTCCTCGATGGCGAACGGCTATTCGAATCGAGTTTGGATATGTCTGGAATTAAAAGAAAAGAGATAGAAAGAGAAAATACGTTTTGAACAAAGAACATGAGATATTTGCCGACGAGCGATACGGAAATTACGATGGGCATTCTTCTTTTCCTACGGAAAGTTTGTATTTGTTTTCTTTTTTTCTTTTTCTGAAATGAAATACTCAGAATACCTATTACATTTTCGAACGATATTTTTACTCCGTCATCTGTGTGGCGAAGGTATGAGAAAAAGAGAGAGAAAGAGAGAGAGAGAGAGAGAGAGAGAGAGAGAGAGAGAGAGGAAATGTTCGCACGAGTTTTTTAAATTTCAACCCTCGAGATTAAATGTAAATTCCGTCCGTTTCCGTTAGCGACGTCGTTCTTCTTGTTTGCGGGAAAACTGGAATGGAACAAATAACTCGTACTTTGCGATCTCGAAGGGTTTCTCTCTCTCTCTCTCTCTCTCTTTCTTTCTTTCAACTAGCAAAATGATTTTAACTTCGTGATGGATGAAAAATTTGACTCTACTTACACGCATATTCAGTTAGAGAAACAATAACAGTGAACATAAGGCTATTTATTTTATTTTTTATCTCGAGTTTCTCTAATATTCCAAATATTTATTGTCATTCTACTCTTAAAAATATCTGTTTGTAAACATATTCAATAAAATATAACTGTCGATTGCATTTTGAGTTGATTGTTGACAAAAAAAAAATTCTTCGTCTCTTGCGTTGCCATTTTTTTCTGTTTTTTTTTTTTTTTTTTTTTTTTTTTACTCAAACCTGAAACAAATTCGAGTTTAACACACGATATATCCATGGATGGTACTATAGTTAGAGGGCGAATAATTCAATGGTCGTAGTTACCAGCTTATCGTCGAGTCGAATTCCCAACTCGTTCATCCTTCAAACGATAGTCTCGTTTTGGCTGAGACAGAGCTCCGCAAGGACTCTCGCTTCCCTCAGCAATGGCATTTCTCCAACGCGACTAACTCCTCTTCCTCCTTCTCCTTTTTCTCCTCATCCTCCTTCTCTTCCTTCTCCTCTTATTTCCTAGTGTCACGCGGTACTAGAAGAACTCTTCAGACTCTGAAAGGTACACGAGAATGGTCGAGGAACTCTAATTAGACGTGGTACTAGGTACTAGGTAGGTATGTACGCGCTAGTAGATGGTGAAAGGGGGTGAAACTCGTAGAATAAAAAAAAAGAAAATGGAAGAAGAGAATTTTCTACATTCACGTATACCTATATATAAATAAAAATATATATATATACACACATATACATACGTGTAGTACGTGAAGTACAATATAATTCCATTTATCTTTCTTGCAAGAAAAAAGTATTCTCAAACTATCTCACGTAGGAAACGTATGCAACTCTTGTATGTATATATGTTTGTGTGTATAAAATACAGCACGAGATAGAAAGAGAAAGAAGAAAAAAAGAAAAAAAAAAGAAAAAAAAAAGAAAAAAAAAAGAACTCTCCTTGTTCTCATTTCCCTCCACCGATGACGTCCATCGACCCTTCGTAGACGCTTCGAGTACGCTCTTATCACGTCCTTCTCTGTTTTCGTGCGGAGTAGCGCGAAGAGCACGAATTTATCGTGACTCGTATACTCGCGTGAAAGAACTGTACAGTGTATCTATATACATACATACATATATACATACATACATATATATATATAATATATATATATATGTGTGTGTGTGAATATATGTATATATATACGTGATCGAGTGTGCGAGCACATGAGGGTTATGATTCTTAACGATAATGAATTCGAAACACCGAGCAGCAGGGTCGATTCGATGGCAACGAACGCTCGCGAGAAAAGGAAGAGCTTGACCTGGTTCAGATTTTCAACTTTACAAGTTTCCTATGTTCTCTTTCTCTCTCTTTTTCTCTTTTTTCTCTCTTTCTCTCTCTCTCTTTCTCTCTCTCATACTCTTTCTCTTTCTCTTTGTTACTCGCGATCGGAAAGAGACTTTTAAAAGATTTGGCGCTTGGAAATAGCGTGAATTCAATCCGATCGATATGGCCGTTCTCCTTTATTCCCACTTTAAACGTATTTCGTTGTTTCGCTTTAATGGAAATTAAGAATCCGCCTGTTTGAACGGGTATAAAAGTAATAGAGTTTTCGAATTTCTCGTAGAGAGAAAAAAATTCATTCGACTGCGGAAAAGGAACTTGCTACGTACCTACTTAAAAACAAGAAAGTGAGAAATCGGGAGTAGGTATATTAAATTACAATACAATGTTGAGAATGGAATTTTTATTAATTGTAATCGTAGCTGTAAAATATAAAGTTACTTTTAATTCATGCGAGCTGCCCCGATTATTATCTTTTCATTATACTCAACGAATAAACAGTTATTATAATATAATATCAGAATTTGTGGGTTTTCTAAAAAGGATACTTTATCCAAACGCAAGCAATAATTGCATAAAGCATTCAAAAATGCTTTTTTTAAGCATTAATTACACAAATACTACGATGAATATTCTTACGAAGAAAAAATGAGCTTGCTCGTTTATTAAAAAAGAAAGAAAAAAGAGAAAAAAAGAAAATCCAAATTGCAATAGCAATTATATCAATGTAAAACTTTCGAGTATCTACACAGAGAAATGAGGTGAAACACTATCGATAAACTATCGAAGGACAAAGGATGAAAGCACAGAGAGAATCAGAGAGAGAGAGAGAGAGAGAGAGAGAGAGAGAGAGAGAGAACTTTGGTCCAGACAATCGATCAATGTTCTCTCTCATCGTCCGTTCGTATCTCGATTTATTCGTCTCTACCAACTCTTCTCTCGATTTTCGAAATAAGAATAAGAAATAAGATAGGATTCTTACGTTTTTGACATGATTAAAATGTTCAAAATGTATCCACGTGTAAGAAGAAGAAAGCGAGCGAGACAATGTTAGGATCTTTTACTGGCATAATAATCTCGTTTGGAGAAACATCGTCGACTTTCGGACAAACGAGAGTTTCGTCTGTGTTTTCCCTCTCTTTCAGCCCGGCTTCTCTCTTACCTGTCCTCGGAACCCTCCGACGTGTTTCGTTGCGTTCCATGTGCGCCGCCGTCTGGTTAGGGTAAAAAAAAAGGAGGGGCCTCGAGAAGAAGAGCGATTCGTTTTCATTACCAGGGCCGTGGCAAGTTCCGAGCGGGTTGATGCTCGGAAAAGGGGTGGAAAAGTGGAGTATGGGTTGGTTGGTGATGGAGCTGGATGAAGGGAAGGAGGGAGAAAGGGAAACTCCCCCAACTCGGTCCACGAGAGAATTCCACTTGCAGAGTAAGTACTGCAGGAACGCGAATACCTTGGTGTTGGTGGTTGCGTTACTGCATTAGTATTGGTACGTAGCTTTTAGTATATATATAGTTTCACGTACGCGTCTGTATTTCTGTGATCCTCGTGTACGCGAGGGAGGCCTTATACGTTTGCAGAAGAGAACGTGTTGGTGAACCAGGAGCTTGAGCCGAGAGGAATAACCGAGTGTTACTACGTAAATGTATCTATGTATGTGTATGCGACAGTGGCTTTCAAACGTGACTACTTTGCAATTCAATTAAATTATCGAACCTTAATCGGGTAGAAGGTATTAACTTGAGATGTATTTGGGACGAGATGGGGGAGTGCCACTGGGGTGGAAAAAGTGAAACGACGATCGTGTCTTTAACTTTACGTTGCAAATATTTATTCGTAGAATGAGATTATTTAAATAGGGATTGGTTTAAACGTTACGATATACAATACGATTGTAATAACGTATTGCGATAATATTTTATATGGATCATTATTCATTCGTTACGTGACGCTAAATAGAGAGAAAGAGAGAAAGAGGTATCTGTTTTAAAGAAAAAACATTTTAGCGTAAATTTGAGTCTTTGAGAATAAGTGAAATGAAATGGAAATTCTTTCTCTCTTGTGGAGAAAGAAATGGACGCTTCTTAAGAAAATGATTTTCTAAAGGATAAGAATCAGGAAGATTTTGAAAACCCCTGAGATAGCTCGCGCGATAGCTACGGTTTAGGCGTATTACCGAGAAACGCGGAGAGTACGGTAGAGTCCAGCTGTCGGTGAGCCGGCTCGTAGGTTCGCCGGAGCGGAGGGTCGAGGTTGCGGGGGTGTAAGTGCTGTTTCGTGTACGACCAGTCCCAGCACCCACCCTCTTCGTGGCGAACCTTTCGTACACCCTTGCGCAGAGAGTTGCGGGAGGCTCGCGGAACGAAACATCCGCACGCACTCTCCCTTCGACGTTACGATCCCCTCCTCTTTACTATTACTACCACCCTTCGTTTATCTCCCATAGCCTGGTTAGCTCTCCGTTCGGTTCGACTCCGTTACGCTTTCCTACTCTTGTCGGAGACGTTCTTTCTTGAACGAATGAACTTGTCTACCTGCGTTAGGGTTTGTCAGTTCTTTCCAAACATCAATTGGATTCTATCATTTTCTTTCTATTATCTCTATCTAACGTATCGATCTATCTCGGACATGTGTATTTCTTCATTTTTTATCTTTTCGATTAACTGTCGACACTTTATTGATCTTCACGATGTTACTTTTCTTAACGATCGACTTATTGTTACCGATATTACCTATCGAATATCGTTGATTTATTCCTTGTTGAACGATGTAATCGAAAAAAAATATATAGACTATTGATCGAATTGAATAAAACATCGTAGACACGTAGAGAGATACACAAGCAAGCGTATACGTAAATACATTTTATTGGATTCGTCGAATCGTACGAATTCGCACCACTTTCGAACGTTTCTGGCAACGATCGGTGGAACACCACCAGGAATTAAATCAGCGGGCAATCTTTCGGGAAATTGCCGCGGGCTTTGAAAGTACTTTGATCTCGTCCTCTTCATCACGAGAAACGCGGCGTGTCGCGAATGTCATTCTCTGTCCTTCTCTCTTCTCGTTTCACCGTATGCTTTTTATCGTCTTCGAAATACTCGTGTTTTATCTTTTAAGCTACGAATAAAAACCTCGGCGATTTAACAGCTTTTAAGCGATCGGTGTAAATCAAGATCGTAGTTCCCGAGCTGCATAAAATTTTTTTGATCGAACGAACGAACGAACGAACGTGACTTTTTGAACAAATAAATGAAAATAATTTTACCGTTTTCGTAGATCTCATCAAATTGATACGATGATCGCTCTAGTAATGATATTAACATTTAACCTTTTTTGGGAAAATTCATATTAATGCCTTTTACCGATCGTTACATATTAATCCATTTATATGGCGAAGGTATATATACGTGCACAAATATGTACCGATCCATATAGAGATTAGAATTACGTAGTAACGACGGTCGGAATATCGGAAAGCTAATACGTAATTCTACGTCGTATCCGAGCAGTTCTAATTCGAGTCTCACACATACACACGGATAGACACATATATGTGCATAGGGATACTCGTGCCTATGTCGAAGGAGAGAGAGGCCTGCTTCGGAGGCTGGATCCTGTAAGTGACAGTAAACCGGAAAATCAATTCGCAGTCGAGTTAATTGAGGGTTACGAACGTAGCGATCCTCTGTAAAGGGCGAGCATGGCTGACCCTTCGGACGAACGTGTTTGGCTCGCAAACCAGTAGGAACTCTCCGAAATGAGAAACTTGGAACGTCGAGATCTCACGAACAGCCTTCTCTACTGAGAAGGTTCATCACGGTAGTAGAGAAGTTCGAAGGCGGCCATTCTGATGAGATAGATATTCTCTCTGTCTCTGTCTCTGTCTTTGCTTCTTCTCCCTCGAAACTGGGTCGTAGTGACGTAAATCACGATTCATTATCGATCCCTCATTGACGTTGCATTCGCTTTTGTTCGAAGAATAAACCGACGGAGGAAGATAAATGAGGATAGTAATTGATCTATTGCCTTTAAAACAGAGACGCGGACGGAACGTTATGTTAATTGACATCGAATGGATGGTGGTGCACCGGACGCGCTATCACGACCGATTGGAAATCGGCAGAATAATTTGACCGTATGGAGTAGTAAAAGGGTCTACGAAATCGTTCGCTCGATCTCCAATTCGATGATATCTACTTTTTAGTTTTTTATCTCTACTTCGAATTAAACCCATCCATTCGACTTTAGCCCTGCACTTTTCTTCGATATCTAACGACGTACATTACCATCGTACATTTCGTTATTGTCTCCTGAGCTTTCAAGGAGAATTAATGCGTTTTCATTTTGTACAATTACTCGACAAGTTCTCGTTTCTAATGCCAGACAACTTTATATCAAGCAAATGTAAGTGTTTTAATAATTTTCGAACGTTATCGATTAGTCAATAATTAGTATCGAATAACAACGTCTTTTATTTGCAATTTCTGCGCTACCAGACAGCCAGATAAAATTCTTCTATTATTCTTCTTGAACGTATTTAATCGATAATACGAACGTGGAGATCCCGCGTTTAATTTTGTCGATAATTCTACAGTGAAATCGCGAAAATTATATCGGAGGAAACGTCAGGTAATATCCAGCTGGGTTGAAAATTTTAAATTAGTAGGAATTAATGAACCGATTAATAATAGCCTCGCTCGTTAGCTTTCGTTCAATCGGATTTCTGGTGATTTAATTAATCAATTAATTATCAACCAATTGTAAGAACCACATTGGTGAATACGGTCGTACGTCCCAAATTTCACTTTGCTGTGTATTTTTTTGTTTTGTTTTTTATTCTTTTTTTATTTTTTCCAAAGTCTTCCAAAGGAAATGTATGTAAATCATTAATCTGTATCCACCGGCGTGTTTTCGTTAAAAGCTTTTTATGCGAGCCTATTTATTTACTTGTCAACTTCGTGCGCATTTAAAATGGAGTTTTATGTTCCTCCACGTAGCCGTTTTCTCTTGCTCGCACTTTTTTACTCGCCTCCCGAGTCTAAAATACATTTACACGTGTTCTTATTGCGGAACCTACCGCCTCGTAAAAGTAATTGCCCCGTCTACGCTTAACGTATCTCTCCACCCCTCAACCCTGAAAATGGAAAATTTTATTTACAATCAAACATTTCCTCTCCTCTTCCCTTTGAGAAGAACGAAAGTATCAATGAGCGTGCTCCTCGATCGACTTGACTTGGACACTCGAATAAAACTCGAGTTGTTCCATTTATCAATCTTTTAAATTTTAAACTTTAGTTTCAAAAAATTAAATAAGTTTTGTACTAATGATGTTTCAGAAAAAGTAACTTTTCCAAACTCCATCGATAGTTCCATTGCTCCTTCAAAACTAGAAAACACTCATTAACGAGAACTCTCGAGCGTCTTTCAAACGTGAATTCAAACATTTCAGTACCACTAGTTTTGGCTTTATGTATACCGGATCGGGAAAATCTAAAGATCTATTGAGGGGACTCGTTAGCTCCTTCGACGACGATCGAAGTGGCATCAATCAGGTGGTTTAAGTCGTCTTACTCGAAGCTTCGCTAACGCTGGCTTTTCGCTGTGCCAACGTTAACTCGAGAGGGTGAAAACGAGAGAGAGAGAGAGGGAGGGAGAGAAAGAGAGAGGGAGAGAATTCGAATCCGGTGGGAAGAGAATTTTAGTGGGGGGACTGGCGGCAGATTAGGTCGGACCTGGTGATAAGTGATCGCGGTTCCCGGCCTGAAACTCTAATTAATACCTAGCCGCTTCGTTTGAGCCCGTGACTTACGGCCCTGTCGTCCGGGCGCAGAATTACGCCCGAACTACCGGCACAACGCTCCGTTGTCCTTCAGGGGCGGCGTGGCCATTTGTTATCCGGCAGCCGGCTGAAAGGGTGGTGTTCACCACCACTACCACCCCCGTGCAGCCACCAACGTCGCTCGACGGGACTGCGTTCGAGTTTGGCGCCTTCGACGCGCCTTGTCTCGCCTTGCATTCAATCTCTCCGCATATATTCGACCATCTATTCAACGCTTGAGTTACATTCGAGCAACTCGTGTTACTTCCCTTTCCTTGTTTCATACGATTCAATACATGGTATTTATCTTTCTCTTTTCCTTTGCTTATGATATTTTATTAACTCATCACATCTCGCTATTTATTATATTTTCTTATTCTTTTCAGTTGAGAGTGTTATCCGTAACTGATCTCTAGATTTATTTCTATATTTCTCAATTTATTTCCGAAGAAGTCAGAATAGGATATATTATTATTTTAGAACATTATCCATTATATATTTTTGGAACTCCTTAACCGCGCGTCTTGACAATGTTATTTTAAGTCATTGACATATGATATCGAATTCTCTATAGATAGCTACTTGAAACGATAAAGTAATACGTCATGAAGTTGATGTTCATTTCGATATTAATTAAAAGTTTTAATTTGAGCGTAATTCTATGTTTCGTATCCTGTTCGATACTGGAATATAGTTATTAATATATATTTATATTTATATATATATGTGTATGTGTATATATATATATATAGACTTGAGTAGATATATGAGAACACTTTATCCTTTTTGTGATTTATTAATGCATGTATACGTGAATTCGTGGACTATACAATTTTCCTGACAAGTAATTTCATAAATTCATAAGCAATTGGGGTATTCAAGTATTTCCATTTTAATCGAATAAATGGCCCACCCTGCCTGTCTATTCATCTGTCCATCTATTTATCTCTCTCTTATTTCTCTTTCTCTCCGGCACGTACGAATCGATCGCAAATCTCATTGTTATTTTCTGAACACTCGATAATACGCGTACGTACGAGCGTGTATTTTCTCCCTCCAATCGCACGTTGAATGATCATGCACGTGTAAGAGCTTTCATTGTTTCGTCTCGACCGCGTTATTCGAATCGTGGATAACGATGAGCAGTCTCTATCGACGAGCTGTCAGAGCGAGTCAGAGAAGTCCGATGGTCGACAGGGTGGGCGGGAGGGACGAAAAAAGAAGAGGTAAACATGCTTTTAGGAGTTGTTGGGATGTTTGTTGGGAACAAAATCGTATGTTCCGTACCGTTGATTTTTTGACAATAATTTTTTTTTCATTTCTTTTTCTTTTTTTCTTTTCTTTTTTCGACGATTAATCTCCCTTGATTTTTCAGTTTTAACTAACCTTATCGAATACTTAAATTTAATTGGGTACTCGATGAATATTTCCGAAGAATGTTCTTCGAAATCGATCGTTCGAACTAACATAAGGTACACACTCGATCGATCTAATCGCGCGAATTATGTACGCGAGTTTTACGCTCGTTAGGTCGTGTTTACGTGAAACAACATCGTTAAAGTACTCCTTAAACCTTCATGACGATGTCAGAGTCAAGACACCGTGTTCTTCTCTTCTTTCTTTTTTTTTTCTTCTCTCCTTCTCTTTCTCCCTCTCTGTCTCCCTTTCTCCTATCGCGGATGTACCTTCATACACGTCGTCTCTCCTCGTTCTCTCGAGTATCTTCGTTATTTCGAGAGTCCCAGCATCAACGTGAACGATCATTTATACGATGAAATGTCTCTTACGAGTGAGTTATGGAAGTAATTGCGTGCATTTGCGAGTATATTAGAATTAGATTAGAGCGATTTATGTCGTTCAATTAATTTTTTCTTTTTCATGCACGATCGACGAATAATTTTTCTTTTGTTTCTTTTCTTTTTTCTTTCCTTCTCCGGCAATTTACTTATCGCTTCGATTACATCATTTTTACATCATCCGTGAAATAATTCTTTTTCTCTATCATTCATCTCGTAACAATTAACGTAATTATCACTTGTCTACTACGCGTTAGAATTTCCTTTAATGACAAGGAAATCGCTCGCAGGTACGTGTTAGACAAAATAGAATAGAGGGTAAGGGAGAGTAAAAGGGAGAAAGAAAACCGTATGTAGCTATTTCGTGAAGTAGATCAAAGAAAAGATGTTCGCGAGCTTCGTTGCCTCTTACATTCTTTCGTAACTTCAACATTACCTACTTTACTCGCTCTCGAGTTCGTCGTTAGTCTCAATTTAAGGTAGATGGATGTTCGAGTTTAACATCTGATCACTTAGTCAAAGTATAGAGTGTCACGATAACCCGAAGAAATTTTCAAATAACAGAGGAACTTATCCTTTGTCTATTCGTACTTATCAATGATAAGTTCATCGTTTCTTTCGTAAACGAAGAAGGTATAATTGATAGTAACGTTTCAGAAATAGAAGATCAAAGTGCTTGTAATAGAAGATCAAAGGAGAGGTTAAAAGACGCATAAACGATTTCATTCGTGACCATAAATAGCATATGGTTTCGTAGTACTCGATAAAAGTCAACTGAAAAAAGAAAAGTCATTCTTATTGCATTTCCGTATTGCTAAGAGTGAAGGTTAACTCGTAAAACGATCGCGTGGCAGAAGAAACTCTTTTCAATAAGAAAAAAAGAGAAAGAGAGAGAGAGAGAGAGAGAGAGAGAGAGAGAGAGATACGTTGTAAGGAAGTTAAAAAATAGATTTGAAGGGAAAAAAGGAAGATTGAGGAATAAAGAAGGAAATGAGATAGGACGAGAAAGAGGGTTTGGGAAGAAGGGACGTAGTAGTCACGCAACGAAAAGGTGAATATGACAGGATAGATCATAGGAAGCACAGCCTTACTTTTCTTTTTTCCTTCTCTCTTTCTCTCTCAACAGTTTTCTCCCTCTCTTTCGTTCACTCTTCCAGGACCCTCGTTTCAACCCCCGTGGCTGAAAACCCAAGGGGTTGGAGGTAGTGGTTAGATGCGGCCAGCCGATTAAGACGTCGATAAATAATATTAATTACCGGCCGACTCGAAGCCCTTCGTTGGTGGTGATAGTGGTGGTGATGGAGGTGGTGGTAGTAATGGTGATGGTGGTAGTAACCCCCGCAGAGGTGTCGGTCCGGTGTGCCGACTGCGAAGAGGAGGAGGAGGAGAAGGAGGATTTGATGGTGGTAGTAGTAATGGAAGTGAGAGGGAGGGGATGTGTTGCGTTTAATCAATACCCACGTAATGCTGCTGCGGATGGATGATGGCAAGTGGAGCTCGTGGTGTGAGGTTGGCAGCGGGTGGGAAGAAGAGAGAGAGAGAGAGAGAGAAAGGGGTGGAGGTGGAGAGGAGGCCACGAAGGGTGAGAGGCCGGTGGTGTTGCTGTAAGTTTATTACGTAAGGCAGGGCTTCTCGACGCGCTCGACGCAGAGCTCGCTCGCCTCGAGTTGTGTAATTAAAATTAATAATTCCACGGCCTCGATGCAGCCTCGTCAGACGACTCTATTTGCCGAACCTCTCCTCCACGAGCTTCTCTTCCTTCTCCTTTTCGTTCGCATCTCTCTCTTTCTCTCTCTCTCTCTCTCTCTCTCTCTCTCTCTCTCTCTCTCTCTCTCTCTTGGCTTCGCCATTACCGTTTCTATCCAATAGACACTACTCATGGTTCCTTCGTCTCTACCATCTCTCCTTCCTAATCCTCCGATAGAGACCTCGCGTTACAGGATCTCTGCTACAATTTACCACGTAGATACACGTTATCGATGATTATGCGAATACACATCCAGTTGTGATCTTCGATGAGAAATAATAATGGCAATTGGAGATCGATTCTTCCATTTAAATATCAAAATAGTTGTATTCATAAAGAAAAAAATGTCAGTTTATAAACTTATCATAGGTATTTATTGTATATCGTATTATTAAAGAATTATTTCGATAAGAAAAGATCGACTAAATGTAGTATATCGATTAAAACCGAAAATGAAAAGGCAGAGACATCCAGCAGAGATCAAACAGCTGATTCTTTCGAACGAAACAAATGCGATTATTCACGAGAAGTCGAATGCAAATACCAAGCTCAATATTTAATTTCGATAATCGAGAGTTGTCTCGCACTTCTTTTTCGATACGAACGCGGTTCTAAAAATAAAAGCGTATATTGGCGGGGGTGCGATTACTCGATGCCTATTTTCCGGGTGACTTGACGTTGAACATGACGTTTCTGGCGCAGGAGCTCGTCGGACTATGCATGGACTTTTTCCACTGCACTTCCCGAATAAACACTCGCATGTACTAGTACGGCAAGCTCGCTGCTTGCATAAGTTTTACGGGCCGGCGATCACCCTCGAAACAAAAAGAATGGATGAAATGAAAATCCGCGAGAAACAAGCGCTGAGGGTTCTCAACTTTGATATGTGTATATATATATATATATATATATATATATATATATGTCTACTTATTCTTTTTATTTTTTATTTTGTTTTAATTTAGAAAAAGGGAAAGAGCGTACAAATAAATGATTTACATTTCTTTCGTCGAACAAACATTTGTCGAACGGCGTATGTATGTACATTTCTATATAGATGTACGTGGCATTTAAAAATTTCAAAATCCATCGACCACCTGCATACACTTGTTTATTGCCATTTATCTTCTTTCTCAATGAGAAATACAAGGATAAGATGGAAAGAAGTAGAATTTGGACCGGGTACACTTGCTTTCGTCGTCTTTCTCGTTTGATCACGTTCTCGGCAATTGTAAATTCAGAAAGGCTGACGGGCACGCACACTATGAAACACGCAACGCCGTGCGCACTTCGAGCTTGCTTTTCCAACTCGAGAATAACCTCTGAGATGGTATAGACACTTGAGACTCAAGCACTCGTCTGGGACATGCTCTGCGCCGCGAATGTTCTTGCACTCGAAAGCGTTCGCGCGAATGCTTTCTTTCTTTCCTTCTCTTTCTCGTCCTTCTCCTGGTCTTTGAGAGAGAGAGAGAGAGAGAGAGAGAGAGAGAGAAAGAGAGAGAGAGAGAGAGAGAGAGAAAGGGCGAGCAATGGAGTAACGATTACACTTGGGACTGAATTTCAAGTGGGCCGAGTACTGGTGCTGCTGCCACTAACTAAAGTGACCACCCACGACGACGGATAACTTCAAATGCCTCTAACGATTTATACTTTTGTTAACGCTTCGAGTACGTGCCCGAGCTTTTAACTCTTTTTCGTTTCGCTAATGGTGCGTGCCAGACGTTACGCGATTTTTCCTCCCTCTTTTTCTCTCTTTCTCTCCACTTCTCTTTCCCACCACTCTCGGCATCATTATCATGAAATTCTAGTTACTCCGACGTGTACGTAGTTCGCACGAGAGAACAATTTTATACGCTCCAGAGAATAATTTTTTTAATTTTTTGGCTACGTTCTCGTCCTAACTTGTATTTCCTTTTATCATAATTTTTCTTTTGGTTCTTTTCTTTTTCTTTTTTTTTTTTGTTATTTTTGTTCTTGTTTTTTTTTTTACTACTTCGTGATAATTAATATTTTGAAAATTTCGCGAAAGTATACGTAATATTCTATTTTTAATAATAAACAGAGTACAGAGACTTCATCGAGACTATACTGCGAAATTTCGCGAAAGGAACCCGATTAAACTCGAACAACTCGCGATTAATATAATCGGGCGTAAAGTGGATGAGCGGTCGAAAGAGCGTAACGCGAACGTACCGTTCATGTAACGAACAACCCGTGCATCTAGTTTCAGGATTATTTTCGATAGGCAGCCTTTTCAAATTTTACGTTCAAATATCGTATATCCATGCAAATTGTCCTACCTTAATCGCTACTCAGAAATAGTTTAACTCCATATATCCCCTTGTTCGTTGCGGATGATTATGTTCTCTCTGAAAGAGAAAAAGAGAATTCAAACCTCGTTCATCAACTTTTGTTTCAATCAAATGCTTAACGAACTTGATAACACCATCATTGTGTTCATAGTAATACATACATCCTTTTTATTTTCAGATAAATAATTGAAGTTATAATAGATGAGAAAACGAAGTGGATTTTATTCGTTTCGCGTTGTACATATAGGTAAAAAGTTTTGAAAATATCGTAAGGAAAGTTTCAAAAAATTATAATTATTATTACGCAAGCAAACTTATGTTCGTTGTTTTACTGATAAAAATTCTATTCATTTTAAAGAAGTATTTTTCGATATAGGATAAAGAAAACCATGATACAACGAAGTAAATAAAACTAAATCCTTAGTACACAAACATCGAGGCTACGTTTCTTGTAGGTAATGTAAATATATATAATATAATAAATATATATAAACAGGGACATAAAGTCGAACGTATGTAAATATCTGTCACGATCTAGTGACCTTCTCATTCTGTTCCTGTAGTCCGCGGAGTAATTACCTGACGGAGCGTTTGCCGCAGTAAATTATTTTACGAGCATTTATCGCGATACTTCGTCGATACTGTCGTGTTCTTAATCGGCCTCTAGCTAGTATCCACTAACGGAAGAACCCGCAATTAAGAAGTTGTAAAGTGCTCGGACGGGTCGTCGAGTGTAAGTGGATAAATGCTCGCGGCTTTTCTCAAGATTGATCCGACCTCCTCCCTTTCCTCTCTCTTTCTCTCTCTCTCTCTCTCTTTCCCTCTCTCTGCCTTTTTCTTTCTCTTTCTTTTTCACTTGCTTCTTTCATACTTTCTCTTTTACCTTCGATTTACAAAAATCTTGAAGAAATATAGTAAAATTTCGACGATCGTCAAACTAGAAAAGATTCTCTCGAAGGAAAATTTCTCGATAGAAAGTAAACGACAGGTGGAATCCTTGGAAAGAAAATCAGTTTTCCTCAATTTACGAGGACACTCGATCGAATTAATCTCATCTTTGATGGTTCACTTCGTGGCTGGATAAGCCGGGCTATTAGGAACTCGGCAAAGTAGTTGAATAGTGGCTTAACTTTGATTGGCCAAAGCACTCGCGTTCGCGATTGCTCTTGACTATATCTTTTTGCTTCATAATAAGACGGTAATAAGCTTTGCGAAGGGACCTTGAATGGGAGTGGATGAACGATAAAGGTTTGATGTTGAAAGAGATCCTAAACATTTTCTACTTTGCAAATTTGCTCAATAAAAAAAAAAAGAAAGGAAAAACAACGTAAAAGGAAAACAAAGAAATACCAAACGAATATAAAACGTGCCACATGTTCGATTGTAATTTTTCTTCTTTCATATAATTGCAATGACAGCAAAATTGAAAAACTGTCGTTCCATCGATTCTCATTTTTCGATTATGAAATTATAAAGAGTATAAACGTTATCCAGATCATCCTGTGTATCCATATAATTTACTTTCGCAAGGATAATCGCCGTGTAGATATATAACTTCCTCTTTCAGGCTACAATTAGCTATTGATAAGCAGGAAAAAGAAAAGAAGAAGTAAGTGGGAAAACTGCAGTAAAATTGTAAGGAAGCAAGTGAAGGTGGGCGGTAACCATTATGGAAAACCATTATGGAAAGTCGTTATTGCTCGATGACGACCACAATCTTGCGCTTCCTCCTTCTACTTCTTCTTCTTCTAGTACCCTCCAACTTCTCGCAGCTCGTTCGAGAGTATTTTCCTAGACGGTCCAGGCCTATCTCGAGTACTTTTCTCTTGTGAACGTGTAAGTATCGTCGAATTTTACCTCAGTCTGTCAAAAATCTTTCCTTTTCTTTTCTGGCCTTCCGGACAACTTATTCTAGAATATTTTAAATTAATGCTATTAATTGATGCTAGGCTAAAAAAGGAAGAATATAAAGAAAGAGACAGATAGAGAGAAAAAGATGAAGTTTCAACAGAGATGATGATACAGTATGGTGAGGTAGAACGACGAAGGATGAGAAGAATAATTTATTATGTCCTGGGACACAATGTGCCTCTTCTGGAACAATGCGAACCGAGAAAGAGTAGAAGAATAATTTGTAAAAATGGTATTCCGCTTGTGTAGTCGTGTCGAGAGTATTCGTTTCTCTCAAAATGTAAGTATCGTACAGTACCTGGAGATGTATAGGGAGAAGTATAATTACGATTCATTCTAGGAGTGGGAGGTATATTTGACAAATGAAATTTTGTATTCGCGATAAGAGTTGTTGGTATGTAGGAAAAATGAAAATAGAAGAGAAAAGACATATACATATATATATAAAATATACGTATATAATACATATACTTATATGTATATATATATATATATATACATACATATGCGTCTTTATATATGAGTAGAGAGAGACAACAAAAAAGAATAACGCGTATGCTCGTTAATTTATCTAAAAAATAAATTCCAATCGCACAACCATATTTCGGTATAGCGAAATTCGATTTGGCATGGATATAAAATATTTGCGTTAGAGACGCGTAATCGATATGCTATTTCCATTTCTCACGGTGCATAGATTTTCGGCTGTTAAAAATTTTCCCTCAAGGTCCATTATCTCTTTCAAACGATATTTTGAATCAATGCCTGATCGTTTCTCTCTTTTATTATTTTCTTTTACGTTTTTAAGAAAAAAAAAAAAAAAGAAAAAAAAAGAAATCTCTGTGCAGCAATAAACACGCTTTACTCGTAACAAAAAAAAAATAATTAGAAGAAATAGACTTTTCACTGTTTGAATTTTCGTCGAATATCGTATCGATTTGTCCATGTAAGTCGACCAGCCGAATAATTCCACAAAGTTATAATTATAACTTACGACATATTCTGTGTTTACTAAGCTTGTTTACGCGACATCGGCAAATAGGACGAATGTTTCGTCGACCGAGTAGGGGTATGTTTACTCGATAAATCCACGTCAAGAATTAAAGTTCCCCGAAATTCGACCCTGGCTCATCGTAACGACTCATATAGGAAAATATTTCTTCAGATTCTTTTGATGGATTAAAAGTTTACTTTGAAATCATTGATTCTACTCGTTTATACGAACGACGTCGAATTTATCGTTACGAGAAGAAGGAGGAGGAAGGAAAGGAAGGGAGGATTTACTCGTATTCGAATGTCCGGATATTCCTCGATCGAGTCATAAATCGAGAGTCACCAGAAGGTCTCGATTACCAAGGCAGAAGTCTACAAGCTTGAGATACGGACTCCATCTGATAACGATTTCCAAAGCTTAGATCCATTAAAGTCGGCGAAGTTATATATCTATATAACACGTATACAGACATAGATAAATACATAGACAGAACGTACATATATGTAAACGTATGTGTAAGGAGCATGATAGCAGTTGGAGAATTTAGTAGGCAAATATAGACTGACTCGGAAGAGTAGAAAGTACGAGATCGAAGTCTCTAGGTACTATTACAAGTAAGTATCTGTCGACCATAGTATATACATGAATACATACAACATACATATATACAGAAAAAGAAATTTAATTTTAATAAATGTAAACTTATTTCGAGAACTCGTACGTTATATATTGTGATTTAGTATCATATGATATTCACAGATTATATTCAACAACTTTAAAATAGCATTTCCTATCTATTTCACTCATAAATGCAATTTGTCGAACATTCTTGTCACAATTAATTCAACATATTTCGATAGAATTTTATCTACATATATATATATACTCTTCTCATGTAAAAATCATATAGCGGATAATATAATTATTCGAGATTGATTCTAAATAATTCTTATTTCCTTGAAATATTTTAAACCTACAAATCGAGACGAAAAATTTAGAGGAGAAAAGAAAAATTAACTGAATCAGCGAAATGAGGATAAATTTATTAAAGCTAATAAACAAGATCTTTAAAAATCTCTGCTTTCAATAATCAATTATATTATATTTCTGTTGTTATATATATACGAGCTATGCTGGAAATAAGGACATTCGTGTTATCGATACTTCCTTTTCGTGTAACCTTGGTTTCGTTCTGTTTTTATTTCTTTTTTTTTTTTTCTTACAACAGGAATTTTGAAGAAGATAAAAATCTATGTATATAAGATATATACTTTTCTCTAATTAATTGTCTTCCTTTTAGACGTTGTAACAATGATCGTTTTCAGTTATTACAATGACTACGTAGAAAGTTTAGAAATGGTCAAATATATAGAGTATTCCATTTTAGTCGGTCTACTTTAATGAATTCAATTGTTTTCAATCGCATACAATGGTATTCTATGTCATGATATAATTAATGACTATAGTCAATGAAGAGAATCAAACATCGCGAGTACAAAGCCCGACAGAATATAAATATTTGTGAGTGTTTTTTAATACTATTAATAATTTCGATGCAATGATTACCTTGTCTGATTAAAATGTGACCATCCGGACATATAAGTTCAATTGTCATCTTTTATTATCCAAAGACTTCCATCTGGGACGTATTTTATCGGGCGTAAAATGAAAGGGTATTTCCGTTTTGCCCGCACGCGTTCCATCATTTTCGTCAATTTTCCCGTTTAATAAATTCGTTAACTTCCATCTAATCTCCGCGTTCTCGGAACGCGCACGAGTTTCTAAGTTTATTAGCGGAATTTCGAGAAACTCCAGATTCATTATGAGCACGGAATTTCCATGAATATTTTAAACTTACGAAACAAAACTAGGATTTTCGGGTGGATTAGTCTCGGCAGTAGTAGACGCGCGGCATCGGTAACTTGATTTTATTCCCCGGGACCAAGCGCGACTTAATTTCATTTCTATTTTCGTCCTGAAGGAATAATGCGGAAACGGACGGAATTTCGAAAATTTTGGATGGATAGAACTGACGTCGATCAAAAGGATGGAATATATTAAAGAACGAAGATTGAGTAATAAATGATATGAACAATTTGTTATTCTCTCAAAAACACACAAAGAATATATTATTAATCTTTATTAGCTTTACAATAATTAATCCCGCGGTGCAATCCGTCTCTCTGTGTGACTTTATCGAAAAAGAGAAAAGAAGAAACGCAAAGGAAATAAAAAAAAAAAAAATTTCATATCCACTCCTGATGGCGTTTTACCGTGTCTACTTTGAAACGTGGCACGAGTCTACTTTGTAAGCTGCTTTTACAATCTCGTATCCTTTTATGTCAACTTTTTTACTTTA
>NC_057685.1:16353102-16355602 GCF_014466175.1 Vespula pensylvanica
TATACAGATTCATTCTCGGTATTCACGAACGTAGATCATCGCGCTCTACAAACGTTGATCCGAGTACGCGATGTCGAGCGTACTCGAGGGTCGGCCAAAAATTTGGTCGAGATTCGAGCGACATACATGCCTCGCTCAATTCTCCGCTGACGAGACAAGTGGTACTACTCGCGGTTGTTCCCACCGACGACGGGACGCTCGATTGTTTGCAGCTCTTCCAGCAAGTTGCAAATATGCGTTCGCGATGATCCATGCCCGTTAAACGAAATTTCTCTCTCTCTCTCTCTCTCTCTCTCTCTCTCTCTCTCTCTCTCTTTCTCTCATTTTCTCTCTTTAGTACTCTAAAATCCCTCTGTAATATACTTTTCTACAGTTAATATAGATATATCTTTATGTTTTCAACTTTTTTCAAATTAATTAACTAAGTAAATAGTGTCTAAAACATTAGGAGAATCATTTATCCTTATTCTATCATAGTAATTAGAGCTAAAAAAGATATTATATACATACATTAAAATATTATATACGATAATCTAACGTTAGGATCTTCCAAATTTTCATTACGAGACAACAGACTTCGCTATTTCAAATAACTTTCCTTCCTTTTTCGATAGGAGTAAAATCAACATCATACGGGCATTTGCATTTCATTAGAGGCAAGTTGATCGGATTAAAGCGTTTGTCGTAAAGCGTCCATGTGAGTTACCGCGATCAAGCAGCTGTTATTACGAGACTTCCAATTTGGAAGCTCGCGATTATCTCAGAAACTTAGATGAGATTTCTCCCCGGTTGGCAAATGCTTCCTTAGTCCAGTCGTTACAGCGAGAATTCGTAGGAAAGTTGGTAGGATATTGGGTGGAGTGAAGAAGAAGAGGTGTATAAAAATGCTTACCATCGACGGTGACTAGACACTAGATTCGACACGATTTTTAATAGTATTCTCTGGCCTTCGGCGTTATCCTTTTCTATCTCTCTCTTTCTCTTTCCCTTTCTCTCTCTCTCTCTCTCGGTATCATTAATTCACTCCAACGTCAGATTTCACATTTTCTGCATTATCTTCTCTCGCACGACACTCTTCTCTGAAAATTCTAATTTTCGCGATAGACAACTTTGTCTCTCTCTATCTCTATCTCTATCTCCTTTTCTCATTTCGTCTGTCTATTCGAGTCTATCCGTCTCTCTCTCTCTCTCTCTCTCTCTCTCTCTCTCTCTCTCTCTTTCTCTCTCTCTTTCTCTTTCTCTCTGTCGCCACGTCGCTTCACAGACGAGCAATAGTTACGCGGTCGACTTCATCGCGCTGACTCTGCTCCGTCCGTCGTGGACGGATCATCGTCGCTCCCGGATTTATTCTCCCCATCTTTTCTCCTCCACCATCTTTCCGATTTTTTCTCTCTTATTATCTCACGCGCGAACGCGTTCCTTTCGACGCGACAGCGGGAATTCAATCGAGCCGAATATCAATGCGATTAGCATTATTCCATCTATTATTTCTTCTTTTTCTCATATTCTCTCTTCCTTTCTCGACCAAGCCCCTCTCCCTGCTCTCGCTACTCCCTTCTCTCTCTCTCTCTCTCTCTCTCTCTCTCTCTCTCTCTCTCTCTCTCTCTCTCTCTCTCTCTCTCTCTCTTTCTCTCTCGTTATTTTGCGAACGACGAAACGGTAATCTGATATTCCGTGATGGGATTCACGATTGGTATCGATCGGTCCAGCGTGAAATTATAACGAATTTTCGACCATCTCCTCTCCGTCCTCGATCAATCCTATCGTCCTCGAATATCCGCCTCTCTATTCCCCTCCCCTACCCCTTATCACCCCACTTGCTCCACTCTTTTTACTGTTTTTTAATTGATGCAACCGGATTCAATTCGACGTTTGGTAGGATTTGACATCGCACGAACTTTTCTTTTTTTTTCCCTTCCCAACCGTTTTCCTTCGATCGTATTCCATTCCCAACGATCGCGATGATACCAGCACACGGATATACATACGCGTATACATACATTGTGGATCAAAATTACAATGAAATTAGATTAGCTACATCGAATGGGTCGATAAACTCGATAGGCGAACGTTCACGTTGAACAAACAATATCAAGGTTTACTAGTTTTCTCAAAGTATAGTAATCTTCTAAAATTTGAAACAAAACGTTCAGAGTCTATTGGTGAACGAAGAAAGTCGTACTCCACATATAGTGGGTAAGTAACCGACAAACTTGGAAGAAAATAAAAGATCTCTCTTCCTCTCTTTCTCTCTCTTTCTCTCTCTCTCTATTCTCTCAAGTAAGTACGCACGTTGCGTCAGGAGGGTTAAAAAGTCTCGTAAAAAGGGGAGAGTCTAACCGCAGCTACGAGGATAGAAGTAAAACTTCTCCGCGACTCTTCCCGCGCCCGCGAAATTCAATTATCGGATCCACCGGGGCAGAAATCGAGTGGTATAAGCGTGCGATAGAGAAAGAAAAGAAAAGTGGATCGCATCGAAGCAGTAAAATTCGAAATCGCT
>NC_057685.1:16358102-16370602 GCF_014466175.1 Vespula pensylvanica
CCATATATTACCACATCCGATTCGCATTTCAAAGTCTGTAGGTTCTACTATAAATGTATATACCTATCTAAATCTATAAGACTCCGTGAATAATGCATTTTGGAAATGATTTTTCCAACATTCCACTTTTCTGCCAAAGGTAGATCCTAAATATATTCAATGTATGCTCATCCTTTCGCTAACTCCCGATCGATAAATTTACGCTCGATAAATTTGCACGGTCTTTTAAACGTTAACAAGAAATCGACATTTACTGTAAATAATGAAGGAGCGTTTAACGTTGGAACGTGCGAAAATGTTGTCGCACCGATTACTCTGATAATTCCGTTGCGACGGCAATAAACCATCGTCGCATTCTACTCTTTCTATTCTTCCACTCTTTCTTCTACTATATTGGTAAAATCCTTACTTTGATGTAACAATGTCTCCTCCGGATATTAACATCGATTTAATAACCTTGACGTTTCTATGAAACTGACTGCAAAGTGCATTTCGCACTTGTTCCTTTGCATTCTAATAGATATTACATAATTCGTAAGTTCTCTATTTCGGTGATCAAATCTTGTATCTCCGATCTCTTTTCCTTTCTTTTATTCTCATTCTCTCTCTCTCTCTCTCTCTCTCTCTCTCTCTCTCTCTCTCTTTCTATTCTTTCTCTTCATAAAATCTTCCTTCTTATTGTTCTCATTCAAACGAGGATATATGGAGAAAGACACAGTCGCACGGAGTAAAGAGGAAATATAAGAAGGCTTGAAAGTAACAAAAAAGAAAAAGAATATTCGAGAAAATAGACAAAGAGAGAGAAAGAGAGAAAAAAGAGAAAAAGAGATAGGAGGATCGCGATAAGGAAAGTAATGGAGAAGAAAGGAGTTAGAGTAAAGTACCAGACGAGAAAACGGTCATCGCATTAATCCGTTCTTTAATATTCGGTTGTTACGAGATTAGATACGGAAAACGGATATGTACGATATTCACCTCGCTTCTGTTGTAATTAGAAAAATAGCTTAAAGGTAGAACAAGTGCATTTTTCCAAGTCGAAATAACACATTCGAAGGAAGATTTTCCTTTCTTTATTTAATCAAACGTTTTATTAATAATAACGAATGTAATATACGATAAAGTTTTTCCATTGATTTTAACCAAACGATTAACACCAAATTTTATTGGTCTATCATGTAACTCCCCATGAAATGAAATTTTATTTTTTTCTATCGTCAAGATAATCCTCCAGTTTTTCCCAGTTATGAAAGTTTCAAGATAATCGAGTATATTTTAGACACCGAGGTAAAAGTCTCGCGACAAAATTATCCTCGTTTTTTCGTGGACACTCGAACAAAAATGTTAATGTTTAAAAACAGTCACTTAGCGAGCGTCGTGTTAACATTAAGAATAAAGTAGAGAAAAGTCCGTGTCGTCGGTGTATGAACGACCGCATGATCGCGGTCGACACTCTTGGTTGAGCCACTTATAAAACATCTAACTCTATCGTGCTCGTAGAAAGAAGAGGATATGTATATACGTTCCTGCAAAGTACAAAGAGTAAAAGAGAGAGAGAGAGAGAAGGAAAGAGACATTGGAAACTAGGTTGAGAGTGCAGTGCTGCAGTCACCGTGCAGCACGCTATAACAGGACAAAATAAGAAGGATCCAGGAAAGAAAAGAGAGAAGAGAGGAGAAAGAAAGTAGTCGAGCACGTTGGTCCATGAAACGAAAGAAGGACAAGAGGAAAAATAGGAGAAAAGAAAAGGGACGGAAAAAAGATAAAAGAAATTGTGGTCACAGCAGTAGTCGTATACTTGCAAAGTACGTATTTTTGTATATGTACGTTAGGGGGCAAAATGCGGTCCATGCTAATCGATTCGCGATAGATATTTTTACCGGAATTATTACAAATTTTTCGAAAGAACGTTTAAATCGATATCGAAAAAACTTATAGATTTATAATTCAACTTATAATTCAACTTTAATGCATATAATTGATAAATTTCTATGGATTTGTTAAAATAAGATATTCTATAAAATATGTCCGGCTTATGCATACGTAAATACAGACCCGATTATTTCCTGGATTATCTATAAACCGGAGATACGGTATATAGATATTTTATTATATAGAACGCTCTATAAATTACTTTAGTTGTATATAAATGAAGAGTCGAAAGACAATGAGAGACAAAAAGGAAATAGAAGAAAGTAAAGATCAGAAAAACCATAGAAAAGAGAGAAGACAATTTGAGAGGACGAGTGAGAAAGCGAGAACGAGAAAGGAACTAAGAAGCAAAAGAAAGAGAAGAAGAGTCGCGGAAAGGCAGAGCAGCGAGATTTATTGAGAAGAGTTGAAAAGTTGCCGGCGGCGGCTGTGGCGTCAAAGTTGTCGTTGTTCGTGTTGGTGCGTTTGTGAGCTGCCGGCGTCGTCTTCGCTACGTGGTCTTCGTGTCGGAGATACTGCGGGGGTTTTCGACCTAAAGAAGATAACACCAAGCGAAAGGGATTCTCCGAGATTAACCCTCCGGACAGATAAGGATTTCGACTAGCGATGAAGTTACAGGATGCCCTACGTTGGCCCTACGTTCATTTTCTCTCTGGTTGTTACTACAGTCCTATCACTTTCTTCCTGTCTCTCTCTCTCTCTCTCTCTTTCTTTCTCTCTATTTCTCATTCCTCAAGACGACGTCCAGTCTTTGTTCCCCTTCTGTTTGATCTTTTGTGTCTTCGATAAGGTCATAAAAGATCGTCAACTAACAATAAGGGTCTACAAAGATAAAGATAACTGATTGAGGTAGCAAAATGAAATGATTTCTTTCCACACGTTCTGATAAATAGATGTTGTTCGATATGTCATATATATATATATGTTATACGATTTAATACACGTAAAGTTCGAAATTAAAAGTAATTACGATAAAGGTCGTTCGATCAAAAAATTTTCTTAGAGATTCTTGCGTCGTTTTTTTTATCCGTAATAAACGTAAAACCAAGAAGCCACTTCGTGAGCTCTCTCTTTCTCTCTCTCTCTCTCTCTCTCTCTCTCTGTCTCTTTCTTTCAGCAATATCGCAAAGATAACAAAATTTCTCGAGGAAGAGCAGCAGTAACGCTTTCGCATTTCTTGATCGATATCTGTAAATATATATAGACTAGACAGGATAGGGTGTATAGACAGAGGAAAAGAGAGAAAGAGAGATAGAGAGATAGAGTGCACGAAGATGGGAAGTAAACCGAGTTTACACTGGTCCGTACCGAGTCTTCCTTCTCTCTCATACACTTGCTCGCTCTCCTATCATCCGTAGAAGGAATTGACTCGTTGATATGGAGAAGAGGAAGAGAGAAATGGCAAGAGGTACGTCGTCCGTTTCGTGGCAAAGTCTACGAGACAATGCCGACATCGTAGGACAATGTATTACGAAGATGTAGAATCGTAGAGAACAAAAGGAGGTCAGGATTCGTTAGCGAGCAAAGGAGATATGAAGAGAGAGAGAGAGAGAGAAAGAGAGAGAGAGATAGAAAGTCCTTTGGACTAACAGCCAGTGGAGCGGATCTTAGCATCGATCGTTCAAAGAAGAAACTGGAATCGTGCTCGAAGGAACCGGATTAAGACTAGGAACCTCTCACATCGGTTATTCGTTCAGGGATTTGACCTGACCGAGCTACGGTCCGGAAAACTTCATCTTCTCTCTTTATTTCTTTCTTTCTTTAAAATTCTCCATCCTTTTCTTTATAAGACTTTAAATACGACTTCGTGTTATTCTCTTTTTACAACCGAAAATTATATATATATATATATATATATATATATATATATATATATGTCACTTATTTCGAAATTATAAATGAATATTTTAATTAATGATTCGATTGGACAAATTTTCTCTTTCTTCATTTTGTTCGCACTTTTTACCGATTATAAGAAAAAATTTTTGATGACATCTTTTTTATCTCAGATATAAAAGTATATAAATTAGAATGACTTCGTTAACTAACTTAAATAATACAAAAATTCTATAATCGTAAAATAAGCCAATCGACTTCATTGTGAAAACGGAACGTAAGATCTCAGGAAAAAATCTATCTTTGTGTGGTGTTCGAAGAAGGAAAAAAGAAGAGAAAAAAAAGGAAAATAAGACGAGGAAAGGAAAAAAAAGAAAGAAAGAAAGAAGAAAAGAAAAAGAATAAGGTAAAGTTGAGGAGAGAGTCGCGGCTAAAGGAAAGAAGCACGATTACGAGAGAATCATTCGAATGAAAAGGGGAAGGAAGAAAGAGCGCGCAGGTGCAGCAAGATGGAATCTCAAGGAGACGTTTGCTAAATGACTCGGCACACGGTAGAGGCGGATGATAGATGAGGACGCGGCTGGGGTTCTTCGCCGGCCGCTAACCTGGAAAAACGACACCGCCCTTACACGGAATCCAATAAAACGAGAGAGCACGCGGTATCATACCTTTATAACGTCGATCGCGACGCTCAAGTAGAGAAAGAGTAGATGCATGTATATGTATATGGTAGAAAGAGGAAGAAGGGATATATATGTATACGTATATATATATATATATATATATATATATATATATATATATCTGCCATCAAGATAAAATCATTCGTCTCGACTCACATAACTTTGGAAACTTATTCGAAGAATAGTTGATTTCGAGTCATTACTAGCTCGAAAGCATTACTCGTGGATATTCACGGTCCGAGTCGATTAATCTTCGTTCCGATTCGTTATTCGTGGACACGTTGCGACGTTACCAAATCTTCTTCTTTACTTTATGGAGAAAATGAAATACAGTCACGGCAGTCGAGAGGAGACGTCGAGAAACTTTCGTAAAGTTAATATTTCGTATTACGTAAGGAAGAAGGAGAGAGAGAGGGAGAGAGAGAGAGGAGAGAATGAATAGTCGATCTTATGAATATGTGAAAGATAGAGAAAGAAAGGAGAGAAAGAGAGAAGAAGACAGAGAAGCTAGCTAGCTCGGTTAGGAACTCTTTCAACGTTATTAATAGACATCTACATGAACATAACTAATCATGATTGACTTTTATCTAATATCCCTTTTTCAGCATGATAGGTAATGTTATTTCGCGTATTCAAGAAGGTCGTGTCCAAGGAGAATAACGAAAGAAAAGGATGCGAAACGTTAGCAAAGTATGTAGAACGTAGTGGTAGTAGTGATATAGCAAGAACCGGAGAGCAATTCTCTTGACAATTTGGCCTGGCGGTTCGCCAGAGAAGACCAGTCGATTGAACTAATCTAAGTTGCTTAGCACGACTTCCTTCAAATCCCCTCTACACCCCTTTCATCCCCTTCACGACCTATCTGGCTACCCCCGTAAGACTTTGCCTTAGCTCCTCGTATCTAGCTCTCCTTCCCTCTGTTTTCATTATTCCCTTCTCTCTTGCCAACGATGCTACCAGTTTCAGAAGCGTACGTGTTATTTCGCGTAAATCTGCGTATCCATACACCTTCTCCAGGAGCAACGGCCACGTACACCACGCACGTTCCTCGAGTTTCAAAACAACTTGAAGCCTCACACTACTTCCAGTGCGGATTAAGCATTAAATTTCTTCGGGCAGTCTGGTTGCATCCGTTGAACGGGTATGTCTAGTGAGAAGCAATAATAGTACATGTGAGAATACTCCTTCTATTTTCTCGAAATTCTCTTTTCACTATCTATATGTTTCACCTTATTGTCGTAGGAAAAACTGTTGCGGTTCTTGATAAAATCCATCGATGATTTACAAATGACAAGTTACAAATATTATTACGATTATTATATGAGATTATTGTATCATTAAATGTATAATATGTTAAAAATAACATGGCATCGGAAACTATAATTATTTATAATCTCAATCGTTACCGATTCTCATCGATCGTTAGCCCACTTCAAAATGCAACGTTCCTCGAAACTTCCACGATTCTCGCAAGATAAACTCAAAAATTTCACGTAGGTTCTCCCGACGTTAGGAAAATTTACTTTACCAAAAGCGAGAGAATTTTCAAGAATTTTCTTCTTCTATGCGAGAGTAGTAGGAGTAAGGTAAGCGAACGGGTTGTAAGTTAGCGAGAAACTACCGTAGCTTCAAAATATGATATATCTACGCGATGCCTGGCGATATATATTCTCTGGGAGCGTAGTTACTGCGCTAACGTAGTTAGCGCAATTAGGTTGCTTTCGGGATAGAGAGACAGAGAGGGAGAGAGAGAGAGAGAGAAAGAGAGAGAGAGAAAGAGAGAAAAAATATATAAGGCAAGCAGCGTTATGGAAATAATCCGGTTAGGATTTGCCACCGCTTCAGCCACAAACGGCTTTCAGCCAATTCCGCCGGATTGCTTTGGAAGTGCAACATTATCCATCATTTTCTTAACACCCCTACCTATACACACATACATACCTACACGTACACAAAAACCATAACCATCGTTGGCCATTGGTTCGAGCAGCTTCCGAAAAAATAAAACAAAAAGAAAACGAAGATTATGACGCGACGGACCCTTCGTGTGCGTCCTGCGAATGACCTGAGCGTGTCATTAGTCATTGTTACGGTTAACGCTATTAGCTGCTGCCTGAGTGCGAATGTATATTGTATGTACATATATATATATATATATATATATATATGTACACACATATAAATGTATGTATAGGCGTAGCCGACTAATAATTCCATCTATTTTCTTCTCCGGCATTACGAAAACACCGCGTCCGTTCCAACGTCGGAGTTAAATGCAAGCTAAACGCAAATGTCCAAATTAGCGTCCGGGACGCGTAACGAGCTCAAGATAAATTTTCTTCGTTTCTCTCGTCGGGCCAACATTCTTCGGATCTTCTGTAAAGGAGATTAGAAAAGAAAAGAAACAAACGAGTCGACGTATTTCGAATTTTCCAACTAAAATAGAAAAGATTAACGGTAAAACGTTTAATCTCTTAATTGTCTCCTCGTTGAGAAACGAAATACGATGATTTTAATGGTCTCGTTTAAGAGTTTGGAACGTTTTAAAGATCTTAAATCAACTCGTAACGTAAATTTTATTAAAATTCTATTAACATGATATGAAATTTCTCGATAATATATTTTTTGATAATTCGTTTAATATCTCTCTGATAAACGGTATTAAATCAAATATCACTGCTTCGTTATTGAAATGAAATAAAAGTTATTTTCGGCAATGTAATTTCGGATGTATTTTTTTTTTTTTTTTTTTTTTTTTTTTTTTAAGATAAAAACTCAAATGTGCATTGCCCATTTAACTTCGATCATATTGCATGAAACGTTAAGTTGTATTTTGCAGTAAACGGTAGCGTTTCCCGACGTAACGGAGGAAAAGCCTTATTACGCCGGAACGCGGACTAGCGGAGCGTATTAAAATTCAAAGCCGGCCGCTTGGCTCCTCCGTAGAACCGATTTTACATTACGCGCTTCCGCGATTCAGGCCGCGCAAAGTCCGTTGCTGCATAATTATACGTTCGTGTAAGATTATACAGGTGCACGTGCAGCTTCATCGTACAAGTTTACGCGGCAAGCTTTTATGTTCCATCCAGATCGTGCGTTGCTTCTTGTAACTTACAAACCAAAGTAGCGGTTACGTATTCTCTATTGAACTTTCAGTTATCCGATACTGTTTGAAAAAAAAAAAAATATTTTTTCAATTTATAGCGAATCAATTAGTTTGATAAGATATCAAATAAATAGATCGTAAAGTTTTCAAATGAAATATAAAATTATAACATAGGTAGGTATGGTATAGAATATTTTCTTTTCTTCAATATCTTCGATAACGGTTACGTTGCAACCACTGCGATATCTGAGATCATCGAACGTTTCACTGTTGATAAAAGAAAACTCACTTAAGTGCTGATAGTTATAACATTTCGCAAGAGTGAACAAAGAGAGAGAGAGAGAGAGAGAAAGAGAGAGAGAGAGAGAGAGAAAGAGAGAGACAATGGTAACAAAGAGACCAAGTGGAAGGTCTCTCGTAAAAGTTCTCTGTCTCTAGATGCTGACCGGCAATCGTTATAACTCGAATGAGTTTGCAACCTAGCTAGGATGTATCTTTCTCCTTTCCCTTCCCTCTGTCGATATATCCTAGAGGGTCTCGTAACTCACCCGTACAACAATGCTACACGTTATACGAGACGTAATTGGCTAGTGAGCTTGCGAAGAGGATCGCTTTCGTTGGTTCGTTCGTGTTAGATCGAACAACAAACACTTCGAACGACACCTTGTAACTTGATTGAAGGAAGACGGAGGTAAAGAGAGAGAGAAAGAGAGAAGAAGAGAGAAGGAGAGAGAAGGAAAAAGAGAGAAGGAGAGAGAAATTCTCGACAAGCCGATTTCGATTATCCAGGCGACTCGCACACGTTATTCCATCCAGTACTTCCAGCAGTCTCGCACGCGATACTTCGTTAGTACGTAGTTTAGCTTTAAATACGAGCGCTCGTATCTTTCAAATCTCTTTAATGAAAGCGCACAAGCCGACGCGCTGCATGATTTATTTTTCGTTGGGAAACTCTCGTGATATATCTCGGTTATAGAAGAACAAAAGGAAAAAAAAAAACCTATGTCGTTTTACGTCTTAATCCATGCACGGTTCTTACATACGAGATAATAATTTGATGATAATATTTCGAAGGGAAATAAAAAAGGAAAAAAGAAAAATATAGCCAGGCGCAAATTCGTCGAGAATCTCACGAGGCTTCACTTCGAGATCTCCAAGTTTAATACGATGTTATTAAAATAGTTTGTCCATTAACGAACTTCGAAGTTGTCCAACTATTCGTCGATCTTACCGAATCCCGGGGAAACCTTATGAACGCGTCAAACTTACTCGAAATAATTTTCCGTCGAACGTTGTGATTTAACGCATTGACGTTAAGCAAAATTATAACAAACTTTCTTGTTTGATGGATAGGTGTATTATTTCTTTGTATAAAACACTCTCTCTCTCTCTCTCTCTCTCTCTCTCTCTCTCTCTCTCTCTATCTCTGTCTCTGTTTCTTTTTTATGTATATTATACTTTTGAAAATTATTAATAATTAGTTACAAATACGAAAAAATTGAAGAAGACGCGAAGACCAACTTTTTCTTTTCCTTCTTCTTCTCTCAATCGAAAATCGATGTTGCAGTTCACGTACACAATGCTAAAACCTGCTTTTCTTCGATTGCACGTCGTTCGAAGGGGTACATGGAGCTCTCAAGAAATGGCGTGACTTCCGATCCTTCTGGCGCATAATATCGAGCATGATTCACGACGATCGATGCCAGCGAAACGAGCGGTGGTCGGCGTGGTTACGAGTTTCCTTGCTCTCTCTCTCAAGCCACCCTCTCTCTTTTGCTTCGAAATTACTGAGAGCTGTGGCACACGCACGTACATACATAGCTACGTACTATATATATATATATGTGTGTGTGTGTGTGTATACGTACATACATACATACATATATAGGTACGCGTGCGCGACGTGAACGGTTAAGGTTAGTTTCGCGCCGAACTGTCGGAACTTGAACAGTCGATCCTGGAATTTCAGGTTGCTTGAGAACTCTACAGAGGAAGAGTAGTCTCTCTCTCTTGCGTTATGTTCGTATATCGTTGCATCGTTGTACAAGAGCGTGTTCGCGGAACGAACGAAAGAGGGAATGAGAGAGTATGGGAGAAGGAGAGAAAGTAAGAGACAGATAGATAGATAGAGAAAGGAAGAGAGAGAGAGAGAGAGAGAGAGGGAAAGAGAGAGGAGAGGACGGTTCCAACTATAACTCGATATCTCTTCCTCCCGTGGCACCCGCTATCACCTTATCCTTCGTACAGGGAGGCCAGAAGACAGAGAGCAAGAGAAAGAGAGAGATAGAGAGAGAGAGAGAGAGAGAGAGAGAGAGAGAGAGGGAAAGGAGGGAAGAGGGTCGCTTCCTGTTAACTGCTTGACAAACTAAGTTAACGTTTCTTACGTAGTAATTGGCTCCACGCGGCACGGAGAATCGCATTCCCCGCGGCGAGACGAGAAAGGAAGAGAGGGACGTGGATGGCATTGCTCGTTGTTACACTTTGTACAGAGAAAGAGAGAGAGAGAGAAAGGGAAGAAGAAGAAGAGGAGAAGGAAGAGGAGGGACTTAGAAACTCTGCGCGTGTAGCAAATCGTCGAAAATGTCTCTGAATTCGAGTAATGTGTAATAGGAGGGAGAGAGTGAAAGAGAGAAAGGAGGAGAATAGGAAGATCCAAAGCTAACTACCAGTTAAAGGCTCCAAGAGGGTAGCGAAAGGCATCCCACATCGTAGGAGGTCCAATGATAATCGTACGAGAACTGCGATAGAACGTAATGGACAAAGCGTCGCTAGCGTTCTCCGTCATATTAATTTTCTTGGTACGTAAATCGCGTTTTTGCGGTAATGTTCGTTTCCTTGAACGATGGAATGGAAAGGATAGTCATCAAAGACCATATTTCACAAAGATGGTTCTTATATATTCCTCGTATATATGATAGAAGACGTTCAATCATAATCAGGATTATTCGTATACCTATAATAGTACACGTTCGACTATTAGATAATCGATAGGTAATTTTATCGTTTTTAAGTTAGTAATCAACTCGATATCGATTTATTCCGAAAGAAATCGATATGAAGTATAGTATTAATTTAAAATGATGAGAAAATAGTGCAAGGTATCATAAAGAAATGATTTGACGATTCGTTCGGAGCTCACGTCAATCATTATTATCTCCATCGTCTATTTCTCTTCTAAAGTCTTTTTTTCCAAGTTATTTACGCGATGGATCGTTCGATAAAGGAAGAAGAAGGGGAGCGAGAGAGACGATACACCTTGGTTCTTGCGAGGTCAATGGCCGAGAAGGATGAGTAGGAAAAGGAGCGGAAGGGGAAAGAGGAAAGGCGAGTTCTAGCAAGCGATTTTCCAAGTTTTACCTTCTTCGCTTCTTACGAATCGATCGCAAATCGGAATCGGTCGAACGAACGCGAGTGTTCTATGAAATCCTTAAAAAGGAAACGCTCGCGCCGATTTCGAAGGTCTCCGCGCCAACAAACTTCGTGCGATCGTATTTCGAGAGGGAAAAGTCGATCTGGAAGATGCGAGCAAATCTTTCGCAATCGTGGCTGACTCCTCGCGATCGTTCATCAAAGTTCTGAGCGAGTTTGCTTTCTACGTCGTGGAGTCTCTCCTCGCTTTTTTCTATCTTCCTTTTTTTCTGTTCTTTTTTCTTCGTTCTTTTTTCCCTTTCTTTTTATTTTCTTTCTCGCTCGCTTACTCACGCGAAAAAAGGAGGAACGAAAGAAAGAAAACTCGTCCTTCCATTCTTTCTTTTCTTTCTTTCTTTCTTTCTTTCTTTCTTTCTTTCTTTCTTTCTTTCTTTTCACTACTTTTTACTCTCTTTTCTCTCTGTCTTCTTCCCCCTTATATTTTTTTTTCTCCCTCCTTCGACCTCATCGACCACGCCTTCCACCTCCTTTTGCCACCCCCTTCCCCATGCCATCCTCCATACGCGTCGACCATAATAACCGACGAATCAACGCTGCGAATCTTCAATCTCGTCTGGCAAATGGCCGATCTCTAGACGCGGCGCTAAGATTGCCAGCCGTTGGCCCAAGAGGCTGCGGAAGAACGAAAGATAGCGCCGAGAAAGAACCGACTGAGTTTGAGGGGTGAAACGAAGGGGTTCGAACGAAAGAACTCGGATCGACGCCCAGCGCGGTTCAACCTGCAAAAGTGTGGAAATTTCCCGGTGGATAAGACACCGTTGTCCTTTTTTCCGCACCAACTACGAGAACTCTTTTTTATACTCTCTTTCTCTCTCGTTTCTTTTACCTTCTTTCTTGCTCCGTTTATTCGCTTTAACTAAGAACTTCATTTTTGTTAATTATCCAAAGTACTTATCTTCGACATATTTACATATTATTTTTATACAGGATGAGTCGGATCTAGAACGATCAGTTGGAAAAATTGTCTAAAAAAGGCCATTAAATTCTGTTCGTCTTTTGTCAAAAATACTTATGAAAGTCTAAGAAAAATTTGATAAAATTCTTAAACTAGTTCCTTTCTTAATTCCTTCTATTTTTTTCTATAAATGTAGAAATTATTTTTCACATATAAAAATCAAAATAGATAGGCTAAAGTAGGACGAAATTCTTTCAGAGTTACTCCGTACGTCGGTTTAATGCATTTCGAGAGGAAAAGAGGACATGAATTTTCTTAGGTCTTAGCTTTTTCCTCTTCTTTCTCAGTTCTCTCCGAAACAACGTTAAGACGAACGTCCGACTGCATAATTCTTCGAGTTTATCTAGTAAATAGCAAACAGGACAAGAGAACGCTCTTTCGTAAAGCATCGTAACTTAGGAAATCGCGAGAACGAACGCAAGTTGCAAATCAAGCAGCGAACCTACTACCGAACATTCTCTACCTTTTCACTATGCTTTTTCTCTTAACTACTAGCTGCTTGCTTATTTCCTTTCTTCGGTTCAGAGATTTTCATCCGGTCTTTTCCTTATTCCCTTTCTCT
>NC_057685.1:16375602-16388287 GCF_014466175.1 Vespula pensylvanica
TACAGTTACACTCGGACCGAGAACCACGCGTCTCGCGGACTCTTATAGTTTCTTCTTTTTATATTTTTAACAGAAAACTTAGACAAATTTATGGCAATTTAAGGAAATACGAGAATCGGACGGTCATTTTAGGTCCCTGCATCTCGCGATAACGCTAAGAAGAAATTCTACGTTGCATAATTGAGGAAATAGATGACTTAGAGAGTTTTATTTCCTTTTTTAATATCGACTTAAAGGCGCGTTTAAAAACAAATTAATCACATAAGTACATAAATATAAATACACGTAAATATTATGGAATAATTGTGATCCGAGAAGAAAATTTGAAAGGCAAACGAGGGAGCTTTCTACTCGGAATTCGGTCATACGTTTCATTAAAACAAATCGAACAATGTGGCATTGTTAGCGTGGTACATTCTACGTTAATTGCCGGACTTTCGACGAGTATCGTTATTGCTAAAAACCATAAATTGGTCTCGAAACTCGCGGGAACAAAGTTTATGATAGAATGAAATAACATCGTCCGAATCTGTCGAGATAAATTAGTCGGAAGGCATCAGAGAGAAATTAAAAAAATCTGAATTTAAAAAATGTACAGATAGGTGACATCGATGTGACCTCCTTCGGAATAAAGGTCGTCCGATAGTACCTCCTACGTTTGCGAGTTAAGAGCAAAGATCTTTCTCGGTGTTGGGTACCGTGTCATAGAGCTTGATTAGCGCAAAATTTATGTCCGGCGAGGGAGGAAGAGAAAGAGAGAGAGAGAGAGAGAGAGAGAGAGAGAGAGGCAAAAGCGAGAGGAGAAATTTGTTGGTGAACTTCATTTTAGAAGTGACGTTGAAACCGATGACGGGAAGTTGGTGGGTGGGAAACATCGTCGAAGAAGAAAGGTCGCTCTAATCGCATGGCAAATAAGATTATCTGATCGAATTTTAATGGTGACCTCGCGTGACCCCTTCTACGATCTGTGACGAACTACCAGCCTCCCCTTCTCTAACTCGTTCGTCTCTCTTTCTCGCTCATTTGTTCTCGCTTTATATTCTTAATGGTAGCCGAGTTAAAGGCGATCGTAAATATGTATATGTTTCGTTGGTGCGTGCGTGTCTGGCTGGGCCAGGCAAGCCTGGCTATAGTGACGACGAGCGAAGGTAATCTCGAACAACGAATTTACAGCATATAAACACGCTGTCCCAGTTATCTCGGACTCGCTTGGACGACGAGGCTCTCCTTGTAACGCTTACTGACTCCTTATCGCATTAAACTCTTGTTTCGTTCTTCATTTTTTACCCTTCTCTTTCTTTCTCTTTCTCTATCTCTTCTTTCGGTCTCTTTATCTTGCAACGTTTATGTATGTATGTACAGTATCAGTTACCTAGTGTAAGAGAGAGAAAGTATACGAGCGTATTTCAAAGTCGAATATAAGCTACGTGTAGATTCTATGATTCCTTTTATATTCTGAAAGAACATTTCCGTGCAAAGATTGAACGGTATAAATTATTCTTGTAATATGTTTTATATATTTTTAAATATTCATTCTTATCCCTATCGCGATCCAAAATATTACTCAAATCAATAAATCAACAAACATGATTTTATCCGAAGTAAATTATAACGATAAAACGTACACGTATGTAAAAATATTTTTTTATGTAGTCGAATATTTGTATAATCCAAATAATTAACATTGAGATTGTAAGAATAATAAAATTGACAAGGTTAGATTCTATAATACTCAAATTACGGGTTTACGAACATAAATATATAATATATATATATACATATATATATATATATATATATATATATATATATATATCTGTGATTCATTCCATGGATTTGTATTCTTTGCCAGAAGCTAAACGTTTAAGTGGGTCTCACTAATTAAGCTAGCTTTACGATCGTTCGGAACGTTACTGTCACTCCGTTGTCGTCCGGTCGTCCGCGTTTCTTACGTCGGCGTCTTAACGAACGACCAGAAATTCTCTCTCTCTTTCTCTCTTTCTCTTCCTCTTTCTCTCTTTCTCTCTCTCTCTCTCTCTCTCTTTCTCTCTTTCTTCCCCTTTTCCAAACACAAGTACGTGATTGCTCTGGTCTCTTTTGCTGGCTCGTGTCGCCCTTTTTTTTACGTGCGAGCGAGTAGAACGTGCCTAGAGTCGTTCTTTCGCCGCAAGCATGGCGAAGATACAGATGGGAAAAAAAGAAAGAAAAAGAGGAAAAGAGAAAAGGGAATTTAAGTGTAACGGTAGAGAAGAGGGACGAAGAGACACGGAGAAATACTCGTTCGTGTTGGAAACGAACGTGAGGGTAGAATATCTTTGGTAAGGGAGTCGACTCATAGAATTTTGTCGGCCAATGCTCGGCAAGAGCAAACGAGAAAATTTTAATGTTTCTTTTCTCTTTGTTCATGTTCTTAGAGACGATTATGAAGTATTGACTTCTTTAGAGATCTTTCATACTTATTATTGAAACATTCAATGAATTTCATTTATCGATATTTGTAAAAAGATAAATACATTTTCTTTTGTATCTCGCTATAAAGAAGAAAAAAGAAAAGATGTCGTTTAATTAAAACAGGGATTAAAGGTTTATACACCTAAGTACGAAAGAATATTTCTTTCTTTCGATTTCTCATTAAAATTCGCAATGAACGAAATACGAAACAGTCAATATTATACTGCGACTACGAAATAGTCGATATTTTCGACGAAATTAAATAGATCTTTCTCGTTAATTCGAATGTTTTAGTTCGCACGTAGATTTAAACGAGTTTTACTTTGTCGAAGAAAACGTGTGCTGTAGCATAGGTCGGTACTATTTGCGAAGGGCAATTACCAAAGTACGATTCTCGAAATCGAGTCGAAGTTATTTCTTCCAGTGAACGGACTCGTAAAATGGCTGCCGCCCTTAGTAAAAGAGTATCCAATCAGAAAGGAGCATTTCTCTCTCCGCCGAGCCGATTTCTTACGTTAATCTCATATCCTCGAGAGGAGTCGTATAAGTTGGACTATCTATAGGTCAGCCCCATTAATTCCTCTCACGGAGTAGAGCTTGAAAAAAAATTCGATTCCACAGCAATATTCACGATTGGTCGCGCCCATCGGAAGATGAAAGAGTGCCAAGTGTGCCAGAGATTTTTATTTCCGGAATAAAAACGCTCATGAATTCGTTCTACCGAATAGCTAGCTAGTCTCTCAGTTTCAAGAAAGAAGAAAGACGGATTTCGATTCCCGGAGAACATAACTTTTTTTTATTCGATCCTTTTCTTATGTTTCTTTGTTTTCCTAGAATATTTTATACGATGGATGATATATATATATATATATACACACACACACATATACATATATCTATTTGCAATATTCAATATATACATGCGATCCTACATAAATAAGTAGGTATTTGAAAAATGCATTGTATGAATCTTTGATATGTTTATTCGGTTAACATAAAGTGTAGCATAAAGTGAATATCTGATATGAATAGAAGATAATATCTTTGTAGTTTTCTAATCGCATTTCTATTTTTTATATTTTCACATATAAAGCTTAGATAGACATAATGCGTGTTTCTCATAATAAATGTATAAGAAGATATCATTTATCAATGGTCGAAGATGTAGGAGAATAGAGTGAGAAACGTGATAGGAGGGAGATGTCAGAGAAACTCGAGTTCGCGCATAGTTGACTTCGCTCTTTCGTCGAACTTTACTCTCTCCCTTTTCCCCGTGAACGTCTTTTCCTACTACTATAACAGTCTTACTTACCTATTTCGACTTTCTCGCATTCACGAAAGTGGTCGGTAGATAAAACTCGTCGCTACTAAAGTCCCTAGGCGCGGCAAGTTCGCGTAACCGTAAGGACGATGAGAAACGAGCCCGTAGGAATTTTCAAGCGGGAAAAAGCCTCAAGGAACGCGTCTTTTCTCGATCGAGAGACCCGAATTTTCTTTTATCCAAGACGACTCTTTTCTTCCGCTCGCTTCGACTTTTGTATTACTTCGACAATTTTTTCTTCTTTTGCAAGAAAACTTTATCGAAACTTGAAAATTCAATGAATATAATACAATTGAAAATATAATATTTTTTTATGACCACGTGAATACGATATCGTATGATTATGCACAGAATTTTATTATAAACATTTATATTTTTCTTTTTCTTCTACATTCTTTGTAGAGATATATAGGTGCATTAAAAAAAAAAAAAAAGAAAAATTATACGCGGGATTAGATATTAAACATTGATATTTTTCTATAAAATCTTCTCTTTAATTTACAATTTATAAAGACATATAAGTATCCACCTATATTCAATAGAAATACGAGCGTACTCATTTTACGTAAAGAGACATTAAAAACACGTATTATGGGATTATAGACTGCTCTTTCAGGATCGAGACGTAATTTAAACGAGCAGTCTCGGGAAAATGTTAATAGAGTATTCCCTTTCAGAAGTTCGACGAGCGTGCACGCTCGTTTTCACTCTCTACGTTCATTTTCGAGCTTAGCCCCTATTGGTAGCTTTGAGATGTATCAAAGGTATAAGGTTGGATGGGATTAGTATCTCGCAGTGAAATAATGACGTGTGTTGGCCATTCGCGCGCGTTTACCGGTGAAATGGTAAAGATGAGAGAAGGGGGAGGATTCGAAGGAGGAAAGAGGGAGGGAATAGCGAAGGATAGATAGAGAGGAGTGGAAGGAAAGGAGGAAGAACTTATCGGGGATGGATTTAATTCCTTAAAAGCTAATGCATTTCGAAGTCAAACTTTCCAGCGAAATTCCGTGCGCCCATTTGATTTACATGCTCGCGAAGGATCAGCCGGGATAAAAGATAACCAAGCTTCTCTTTCCTCCACATCCATGAAATAAATATCCACGCGAGAGAAGAAATTTATCCGAGTCTGGTACTCCGTGTGAAGATCCTGCTAAAAATTGTTTTTACCGATCGTCGAAAAAGATTTCGTTGTTAATAATTTTACTGATATTTTGCCATTTTAGAATCTATACATTGTTAATCAACAAAATCTGAAACTTTGCTAACTTTGCTCTTATCGAGTCTAACACTGTAAAATCGATTTATCGTAGTAGATAATAATTAATCTCGAGAATTGTTATTTTGGCTCGACGGAAACGTCCTCTCTCTCTCTCTCTCTCTCTCTCTCTCTCTCTCTCTCTCTCTCTGTTTCTCTCTTTCAGTATTGTCTGTTAAGCTTAAAAAAGATAAAGAAATTGGGAGGAATAGAAGGCAGAAACATTTAATTCTGTTTGCGGCGAGCATGGAATGATGGTTGTGCCAGAATAGAAGATCGGAGACAAATGGTCTGGCATACTTAGTGAGCACTTGACTGTGACAAAGTACCACGCGCAGAGTCCGAAGAAGGAGGAGAAGGAGAAGGAGGAGAATGAGGAAGAAGAAGAAGAAGAAGAAGAAGAAGAAGTTGAGACGGAGCAGAACGTGTACTCACGCGTACACGCTAGCATCAGGCGCCAGTTTCTCTTTCGAAGAACGCGTTTGCATTCCGCAGAGTCTAGAAACGTCGTCGTGGCCCTTTATTTCTCTCTTCCTTTCTCTTCTTTATATCCCACACCTTTATTCTCGTTCTCCCTCTTTCTTTTCGTCGTTTCTTTGACCACGAAATTTGATACTTTCCTTTTCACGAAGATTGATTATATACGTTCCCCTCTCCGTAATTCTAAAATTTAATCCTCATTCTAAAATTTAATCTCTCTGTGATCATTGAAAAAGAACAATGAAAATATTCGATTGAATTCGGTAATAACAAATTACAAAACATATTTTCCTATCTTTGTAAATAAATTTCCAGTATGGTTATACTATTTGGTAGATTGTCGGAAAATATCTCTCTATATATTATCTCTCGTATATTATTATCGTAAATTGTTTATTGAAATTGTTTCTATCAAGTAACGTAACTACGCGGGCGCGTACGCATGCGCGTCCGCCGCATATATGCGTTATATAAATTTATCTATCATTTCCTCTCTTGGGAAGCGAAATTCCCAACGAATAATGAGTCACATCGTGTCGCACATTCGATCGAGTCATTTCGTTCGAAAAAGTTACTCCTCGTTCGGGACTTTTAAAATTAGCGCCGGGACGAAGTTGGAGCAGTCAATATCAAGTTTTCCCATCGTCCGCGGCGACCCGAAGAGGAAAAAGAAAAACCGGAGAAGGTAGAGGAGGAAAAAAAAGGCCGAGAGGCATGGACTAATCGGCTTGGTTCCTCATTCGGAAATTACTAGTTTCATAGTTCTGTTTTTTTTTTCTTTCTTTTTTTTTTCTTTCCTCCCTTCGGTATATTTCCAACTATTAAAAGAAAAAGAAAGAAAGAGAGAAGGGAAAAAAGGGAACTAACAAATCATGCCGTCGTAATAAACGAGAAATCAGTGGGTTCTTTCGAGAATTTTCGAGATCGATCGTTCTCGGCCTTTCTTTTTCTTTTTTATTCCTTCTTTAGGAGCTAGATGGTGTAAAAAAGGAAAACAATAGAAAAAATAGAGAAAAGAGAAGAAACCGAAACCCTGACTAATCGTTCCGTCTGTCGAGATTAGATTCCTTTTCCTTCTTCTTTTTCTTCTTCTTCTTCTTCTCCTTTTTCTTTTCTTTTTTTCTCTTGTCTTTTTTCCCTTCTTTTTTCGACATCGAAGACTTGTCGTGTCGACCGCCAATGAAAGCGCATCAAGATAAGACGATCCGGACTGCTCGTTCCTTGCTCGTCGTCTTCACGATCACGAGGAACGACGTGGAGGCACGATAAAGTATATAGCTTTATCTCGTAGACGCGTTTCATTTCTTTCGAGAAGGGGTTTCGTAATTAGAGGGTATCTTGTTCCACGCTCAACGGTTTGCTCGTCGTATTAATTATCGTCGATAGGACCAACCGTAAACGTCAATATACCGATAAGTCTCATAGATTTGAAAGGCCGTCGTTCCTCTTTAAATCGAAATTCGAAATAGTATATCGCAAAATTCTTTAGGATTCCTCTTTAAATCGATATTCGAATAAAAAAGATTGAATATTGAAGATTCTTTAGGATAAGAATTTTATTTATTTCGTTGGTCGTCATTAATTATTATCCCATCGTTGTACACGTCAAATCATTATGCAAATAATTCATTAAAATCAATACTCCGAAGAATACATTCAATTTATGTTTCTCTCTATAGCATAGAAACCTAATTTCTAATACATGTTTCGCGAAACGCTAAACTTTATGATTGACATCGTGATAATAGAATATAATCGCACGTCGGATAAGGGCTGTCGATTCACGAGTTATTATTGTCTCGTCGAAATTCATTCGTTCAAGAATCACAGTTAATCTTCGCTAGACGAAACTTTGAAAACATATCGTAATTATTACTATTATCATTGTCATTAATTTCAGGCAATCGGTCAACTACCTTTAACGTTTCGTCCTGTCATTGTCACTCTCGTTATTCATTAATCATTACTATTGAACAATATCCGTGAAATTCGTTGCAATTTAATAATACCGACAGTAACGATGATGATTCTCGCATATTATTTGCATATGGAAATAATCATATCGGCATTATCGTGACTCTTTTTCTTTATCATAATGGAATTCAAATTGAGAGAAGAGCGTACACAAATGGGACTGAAAGGTATGAAAAGAGAGGAGGAGGGGAATGCAAAACGTATTGTGCCCAACGAAACTGGCTTCTTTCACATCGGGATCGAAAAGAGAGCGATAATTAGTCGCAATTAATCGGAACTCGGTGGCGCGACGGAACGGACCAGGCACGGCATATTAATTATTATTATATTTACCGCGCCATTTGGAACGACCGATATGAGATTTTAATCCGGCCGCTTCGATTCGTCGATCGGACGCGAAGTGAGAGACAGAAAAAGAGAGAGAAAGAGAAAATGGGGTGAGAGGATAGGGTGAAAGAAGGTGGTGCAAAAGAGGGGTTGCTGGAGCCAGAAAGCCGTGACGCGTTTGTTGTTTTTGTTCCTTTCTCTCTTTCTCTTTCTCTCCTTTCATCTCCCACCACCCCTCTTGCTTTTTTCCTCTCTTATTTTTGCACGCGCGCGGCCATTTAACGAGGGAATTTGTCGGATGGTGAAATATCTCTTTTGTCTGCCGATGCGACAGGCGGTTCTCGATTATTTTGCCATCCAAGCATGCAACGACACTCCGTGAGAAGGTATGCAGCATATACTCACGTATGCATACACCTTCGTAACATTCGATTTCCCATCTTTGTTCCTTCCCTTCTTCGTTCGTCTCGTATCGCGCGAAAATAAACGTTTGCTCCGCGAGTTGAATGTAACCCCGATATGGATTATCTTGTTAAGAGACCGAAGGAACGAACGACTGTTTGTTCTTTGACTTATTTTGATTTATCGCCTTGTTTACTCCTTTCTCTCGAAGGAAATTGGTTTATAAAAAAGAATATTAACGAACGAGAAAAAAGTTAAATCGATATCCCAATTTATTTGAATAATTCAAGCGTACGTTTTATCGAAAGTGATGTAAGGATTAAACGCAAAGGTTTTGTTAAATGATTCGCTATGTTTCACAGTGCTGATACGATATCAAACTCATCTTTCTCTTTTCTCTATTCCAAGTTCGTAGCTCCTCCTACTTCTCCCTTGACGCTTTCGCGAGCAAAAGTTTCCCCGAGAAAAATGCGGTTTCATCCGCGTTGAATAATGGATACAAAGTCATTAATATTCGTACTTCTCATTGTTTTATTATCGTGTGTCCGGCTTCGCGAGGATTAAAAGGGCCGCCGTATTTCAAAACGATGTTGCCATGGTACGTATCTGTTACGTTCGATCGTACGTACAATGGAGCTGCTGCTGGCCTCTCTGTATTTCTCTCCCTCCCTGTCTTTCTCTGCCCCACTCTCTCTCCCTCTCTCGCTCTCTCATTTTTTGTTGTTTCCCAATGGAAAACTCTGGACTTCGATGCTCGTTCGTGATAACCGGACGATTCGCGTACAACGAATCGCTCGATAAAACTCTGGAAAGCGCTTCTTCGTTAAATTAACGTTGGAAAACGATGTAATAATATGGATGGAAAATACGAGATATCGATAGTCGCGTATGAAGAAGAAAGAAAAACTGCTGGACATAACACGATTCTCTTTCTCCTTCTCTTTTTTTTTCTCTATCTTTCTCTCTTTCTATAAATTTGAATAGAATGAGATGCGAACAAGGACGATAAAAAGAGAGAGAGAGAGAGAGAGAGAGAGAGAGAGAGAGAGAGAGAAGAATAAACCGTATAATTATTAAAAATGTTCCTGTTAATTTCTAAGTTTAGTGCTTACACGAAGCTTTTTTCACGCATTTATTTTGTATGCAATCGAGTGCATTTGTTATCATTGTAGGTTTATCTGTACTAATAAATTTTTGTCCACTCTACGTACGTATGTATGTACATACATATGTACGCTCTATCGTTGTCGTTCGTCTCTGTCAGCGTTATTACGATTTAGGCGATATCTCTCTGTCTCTTTCTACTTCTCTTTCCAGTTTTCCCTGGTTGATGTCTTTATCAGATATCCATTGGATCGAACATTCATGGCGCGAAGCTCGGTAACGCCAGCAACGCTTAGATCAATTCAAATTCGCATTATTGCCGAGAAGCTGGGCGCAATATACCGATCGATCCGTCACCTAATACGGGTAATTCCGCTTTATTAGGTTGAACCGCATTAGGTTTCCGGTTTATTAGGTCGGATTGAGATCGTTTCACGATTTTGAGCTGTTCCTCTCACTCTCTGAACAAATCAACGTAAAAAAATGATTCTTTATGATTGTTGCTATCTTACCATAACAAGTATATACAATATACGTTTACGACAAATAAATTTTACAAAATACGTAAACACAATATATATATATATAAATCCTATTTCAACAGATGAATAGATCATTTTCAATGAAACGAATAAAAACTCTGAAAATCAAATGAAGATCTTTATCGCAATACGATATATGAGTTTCGTCTTACGCCGGACATCGATTTCGTTATTCAAACCGTATTTCATTCGATGAGATACGTCATTCACGATTCTAATTTCCTGCGAATGGATTCCATAGAAACAAAATCGTCTATCGAATTTGTGCTTTGCGCGTTACGGTGTTAATTTCAGTTCAATCTTGTTCAAATAGAGCACAAATCGCGTTTATCTATTTTCAATCGTTCTTGAATCGACGGATTCTTCTCTCCTCTTTTCGTTTCGTTTCGTCTCATTCTCGCTAATTTATTCTTTATTTTATTTTAATTTCGTTTTATCGTATCTCGTCCGGCCGAACGAAAAGAATTTTTATTCTATACCAACGAGAAACCGAACGAATAATTAATTTTGTATAATAAATGAAGATAAATGATTCATCGTTATGGCCAGGCTACGTTAACGAGAATTATAATCGCAGAAATAATCGGTGGCCAAGTTAATAACGTGTTTATAATGCGGTTAATAACACACGGATTCTTTCGCCAACCAATTTTCACGATGAGAGAATGTACAACTCGCTGAATTAGTAGAATCATCGAAATATTCGTGACAAGCAACGAGCCTTGCTGTGACGTTTGCTGTCACATTATACAAATATAACTTCCTAAAATTATACGATAGAATAGAATAGAAAGATCATATAGTTTCATTTTATATTGTAATTACGTCATCGACTTTTTTTATCCTGCAGAACGGATAGGTATATATGTATATATATGTGCATATAGATTCTGATATATAAAATTTTACGATCAGAATTATTTCCTCTTTTTCTTTATTTTTCTTCTTGTTTTTTTTTTTGTAATGTTCATTCACCGTGCATCGTTTTATTTAACACGATAATCGACAAGTTGACGTTCGATGCAGGTTCATCCTCGCGAGGATACGGGGGCAAATAACATTGTCGGAGGGTTGCTTGTTTCCTCTCATAATTCTTTGCTTAAAGCCAAGCGTGTAGCTGCTTTTACGCCGTTAACATATCGTACATTCTTATATAGCCAGCTATATTTACTTTGATCGTTGATCACTCGCGATCTTCCCTCCGATGTCTTGTCACATGTGTAAAGCCGTGGTCCTTTTATATAAAGAGAAGCAAGCAGAGAAGACAGACAGGGATAAAAGGAGAAGAGAGAGAGACAGAGAGAGAGAGAGAGAGAGAGAAAGAGAAGAGTGACTTTTCGGTCAATAAACGGCAATGGGAAAGGCGGACAAAGGCAAGAAAAACTAAGAGGAAAACGGTGGAAGAAAGGGCAGGGAAACGAAGCGCAACGAAACGAGGGTTCGAAGAAAAGCCCAATGCTTCGCTCGAGTAATAACGCTGTTTCCTTTTTCAACTCCCTCGTGCTAACGTGAGCTTCGTCTATACCGGGTGTTCGGACGGATACGAATCGTCGAGAAGCCGCGAGCTAACTCTTTCTGCTTCGAAGCGTTTCGAAAAAAAAAAGAAAATAGAGAAAAGGGCAAAAAGGAAGGAAAAAAGAAAGGAGGAAAGAAAGAAATAGCACCGCGGTTTTACCATCGCCCTTTGAACCCAAGCCGAAAGTAAAGCTCACGCTTTTCGGTATTTCCGTGAAAATTTCGATGAAATAGCACTTAAAACTTTGCCGACGTGCTTAACGTGGAATTTATGTACTCGTTCTTTTTATTTTATTTTTTTTTTGTTCTTCCTTCTTTCCTATTATTTCTTTTTCTTTCTTTCTTGCTCTCTTTGATTTAGACTATCGCTCTATCTCGTTACGTCGTTTTTCTCGCATTCTAACTAATCAGAAATTTCAAATTTTACCATCTGTTTTAAACGTAGAAAATTTTATGTAATTCTGGGATAGAGAGAAAGAGAGAGAGAGAGAGACAGAGAGAGAGAGAGAGAGAGAGAGAGAGAGAGAGAGAGAGAGAGAGAGAGAAAGAAGGAAAGAAAGCCCTGGTTGATGGAAAATACACTCCGCAGAATTTCATAGAATTGTAATTGAAATTCTTTTATTACCACATACGGTAGAATTACGTTTGAGTATTGTAATAGTTTTTCGTGTTTCGCAGGATCGTATGAAATGAACGGATGATATGCATAATTCAAGCATAAGATACTTCGAAAAATATCTCGTCCATATGTTCGCTTCATTTTCGACGAGAATACTCAAAAACATGTAACTATAAAAAAAAAAGAGAGAGAGAGAAAGAGAGAGTAAGAGAGAAAGAAGGAGGATATATCTCGACCGCCGTCGAGCGTGTCTATCTTTACCTCTTTTGTCTATTCGCAAGCCGCTTCCCTGTTTGAATTTTTAGAATGAGATTACCGAAATAGGAGAGGTTAGAGATATTTTTAGAAATTCTGTAACTCCGGGTAAAATACAAAATTATAAATAAGAATTCAATAAAGTTCAATTTTGTTTAATGTAACTACATAACGAAATAACTTGTTTATTGTTTACTTATTATAGATAAGTCCTTTTTATAGCGAAACAAAGTAAGAGAGAGAGAGAATAAAATGAAGATGAAGAATCATAATATTCGGTATTGCTCTTAAATTAAAAACGATAGTAAAAAGGCGAGGAATAGAATGAAGTGGGAGAAGGGAAGGTGGAAAATACGTTGAGCAGCGTAAAGAAGCTTGAAAGAGATGAGGAAGGGAGAGAGAGAGAGAGAGAGAGAGAGAGAGAGAGAGAGAGAGAGAGA
>NC_057685.1:16388387-16399706 GCF_014466175.1 Vespula pensylvanica
GAGAGAGAGAGAGAGAGAGAGAGAGAGAGAGAGAGAGAGAGAGAGAGGAAGGGACGAAACGGCCATCGGATTAAATCGAGTTCACCGACGAGAGCAAGAGGATTCGATATTAAGCAAACCCCGTCGAGGGGTGATTTTTTTTATAGAAAGCGTCTGCTCGATGGCTCGAGTAAACACCGTTGATATGCGATTAATTTTGTTTCCTCGCTTCGTACACCATGGAAGAAGGAAGGAAGAGCGAACGTGTCCTATCTGCTTCGACTAAATTTCAAAGAGCGAACCAACGATGAGAGACGAACCAAATCTCTACTCCATCTCTTCCTTCTCTCATTTTATTTTTTCACTTTGACTCTACGTATCCTCTCGTCAACGTGGTCTCGTCGTAACGACGACACGTCGCTTTTTAACGTGACACCCAGTATATTTTTGGCAGGCAGTAACAATAACGACGTCGACTCGTCGAGAGACGTTGTACCTTGTTTTAGATTCCCAGACGTAGCTTTTCCTCTTCTCTTTTTCTTCCTCTCCTTCCGTCTCTCCTGACGACGTCTTTTTCGCTTTGTTGGCCACGTGAACGCCTAAACGCCCTGCTCGCTCGTTAGTCCCATCCTTGCGCTCCTTCACCGTCACGAAGAAGACACAATCAAGGATATCCAGATGAGAGGGAACAACGGAATATAAAGTTGTATACGTATACATATTATATCGTATCGTTATGGTCTTTTTATCTTCTTTATATTCGTTTTAACAACAAGATAAATGAAAAATTTTTCCTTTGGATTATTCAACGTATCAAGAATTAATTTCCAAAATTCTGTAATTTCATATTAGCAATGGAACAATGATTTCTAGGATTATTATTATCGACTACCGATTTCGACCGTCATCCTTCATTTTCATAGTTATACCTACATATATAGATATCTACGTATGTATTTGTAATTAAATGACACCTTATAATTAAAGCTCGTTGCCGTGCGTTGTACGATGATGAATTGCGCGTTGATTATTCGCCGTACGTATGTACACGTATGTATACCTACGTCATTTATTATCCGAACGATTAATACATTATAATCATTCGTAATATGTTTCTAGTTATAACAAATCACATTACACTCATTACGCACGCTGATGTTTATTTAGGAACAAGTAATTCGCTCGCGTATACAGACACTCATAATAATGGTTAATATTGCTTTGGAGTGTATATGTGCGTATGCTCGAACCGTCGCGTAAAATCGAATTGCATTATGACAGTTTAATATAGGCGCCGCATTGCTTGCATTAGCAATCCAACTAATTTTGATACGTCTCTGCAGCTTGTTTACGATATCGGCGCACGCGTCTACGCTTATGTCGTTCGTTATGATTGACAGGGATTCCGCTTAATGAGCAAGAACAAAACGAAATCGAAATATTTCAAGCCCTTTTATATATAATCTCGTTATCGACTTCTCATAAATTAATGAATAATTATACAATAGAAGGACGGCATTTCAAAGAGAAGGATATATATTGGTTATTTTTAAATCATATAACAATATAATATTTCAAAGTGATTACTACAATTCAGGATATTTTTAGTTCAACGATATGAAATCCTAAAAGTTTCTAAGCCTTCATAAACTTAAAAATCTAGGATATATTAGGCATTAGAAATTCTAACTCGTCCGTTCGCCCGACTACACATTCTAGACAACGCATAAAGTAAGAAGAGAAAGAGGAGGAGTAGGAGAGGCATTTTCACGGCGCCTTTCTTCGTGTCCAGCATGACCGTTGTCATCACGAAAGCTTGCGAGCTTCGCGAAATATATATCGAAGATGCGACAAAAGGGAGAACGAAGAGAAAGAAAGACAGAGAGAGAGAGAGAGAGAGAGAGAGAGAGAGAGAGAGAAGAGACAGAGAGAATTTCTCGTTGTTTTTCATGGTGGTCTCCTTTAAACGAAGTCGTGACACGCAAAAAAGAGAAAGATAGAAATACATATATATATATATATATATATATATATATATATAAAGCTTTCGCACTCACACATGAAACATAAAAGACACTGTGCGTGTCCACGAACCTCTATTATTAGTCCTAATAGACCATATGTTATGAGAAGAAGGAGAGATTTTTTTCTTCTCTTTTTCCTTCTTATTCTCTGTCTGCTTCTCTCTCTCTCTCTCTCTCTCTCTCTCTCTCTCTCTTCTAATACTCTCTCTTTCTCTCCTATTCTTCTCGTCGTACGCGAGTTCTCCGCACGTTCTCGAGCTCTTCTTTTCGTTTTTATTCTTCTTTCTTTTTTATTTTCTCTTGTTTTTTTATTTTTATTTTTTTTTTAGAAAGGGACGACACATCGAGGAGAGACGAGAAATTTATCGCGCGCGTAGCTTTTTCCGGCGCGTTCGGATCGATAAATCGGCTCACACGGTTTCCTCCTCCGGTCATAGGGAAATAAATTTTGCGGCGACTTGTCTGCCCTTTCTCCCTACTGTAATGGCCGAATAACGAATCGGTCAACGATTCCAACAGACGAGAAAGGGAAAGAGGGAGGATTACCATTGTGAATCTTTCGCTTCGACTTCGATATTTATTTTAATCCTTAGGACGGCGAAATAATCGCGAAGCTCTTTTGTTTCAACTCGACGGCGACGCCACCGATGAGAGAGAAGTTTCGTTGAGAGAGTTAAGGGCGGCTATTCCCTTTATATCCCTCTGCCCTTTCTTTCTTTCTACCTTCCTCAGTAAAATCAAAGTTTTAATTTTGAAGAAATTAAAGGTACTCGCGCCGAGCTCACTTTCTTGTCGCGCGAAATGAAAATAAACTCGCTTTCAAGAAAGTTCATGACTCTATTACGTTGCTCGCGGAATTCTACGATTAATTGTAAGAAAGACTATCTTTGGTGTGTGCTTGTGTATGTGTAAGAGAATAGCCGCGCATGCGCTGGTTACTATAGAGAAAGAATCAGAGATGGTATAAAAAAAGATAAAGAAGAAGAAGAAGAAGAGGAGGAAGAAAACGAAGATGAAATATAAAAAGAAGAGGAGGAGGATAAATAGAAGTGCGAGTCTGAAAATAAAATGTAAAAATGGAAACGCCACGGTTGCGTGAATTTCTGGAATCGAAGCGATCTTGTGGTGCCAGCAACGGCCAGGAAATGGGAAGAAGGAAACGGAGATTAAAAAAAAAAGGAAGAAAAAAAGAAAGAAAGAAAGAAAGGGATAGGAAGTTTTTTCCTTTCTTATTTTCGCGATGCTTTGCCTTTCCATCGTCATTTTTTTCACTCTTCTCTTCTTTCTTCTCTCGTCATTATTTTTCGTTATCGCACGAGTATATTAATCCGAACTTTTTTGACGTTTATATATTTTCGAAACATCAAAAAAATCTTACGATCTTTCTCTTTGCACATAATTTTGTTGATATCCAGGTGGTTCATTAATTAGAACGAGAAGGTCTGTGTTTCTCAGACATATTCGTGTCACGATAAGAAGGACGAAGAGCGTTAAGATCATTCGCGATAATCCTTAATGAGACTCATCCTTTAAGGTAGTTTCAATCAAAGCTTTATAGAGTCAGGAGCTTCTCGAAAGTAACACGAGCGCACACGCCTCTTTTCTGAATATAGCTTGGCAATCTGTGTCGTTGAAAATTTCCGTCGCTCTTTCTCTCTCTGCCCCTCTCTAGAAAGCAGTTCAAACATTTGAAGTAGTCCACTCGTGATATTAAAGTTCTTGACGCTTTCATGAAAGCGCACGTAGCAGAATTGGCGTGCAGCTTCCTAAAGAAGACTCTATGTGTATGTCGCCTTGGAAAATTTTCTGAAATTTCTCAACACACCTAATTATCGTGTGTTCTAAACGTACCGATATTATACGCAGACAATAACGATGAACTATAGAGAGTATTCCTAGAATAATCACATTGAAATTTACGATACTACCGGAAGACTTTATTAAAATATACTACAATATACTTGCATGATTTACATGTATATCTACTCATATTTTCTTATTATAAACATAAATATGTAAAAGTAAGAAGAATACAATAGTACCTAATGAAAATATATTTTTATCGAAGTCACATAAATTCGTACGATTAAAAGATCAATAAGTCGATACATTTGGCAAACAATTTTGAGTGTCTTATATGTACCATCACTACTACCATCATCTACATACGTGTTCATCGTTTTCGAGGTTATATGTTTTGCAGAGTAAAGGCTGGAGCAAAGATGATAACGCGGAGGCGAGACCGAAGCCGGACTACAATATCTCACGTAGTGCAATTAGTTCCACGTATTTCGCTCTCTCGACGTGACCGAATCTCGTTCGACAAAACACGGTAATTATTAATCCCAACGGCGGCACCACGGAATCCAGATATCCGTACTAAATCTTGGTTCGCGCGAGCGTTCGCATCGAAGTCCCCTTCTTCCCTTCCACTATCTTCATCTTCGTCTTTCTCTCTCTCTCTCTCTCTCTTTCTCTTCTATACTATCCTTACTCTGGTTCTTCCTCTCCACAGCGATTCATCATCGAAATCTTTCACGGATTACAGTAATTCCGTGGCTTTCTCGCGTTCGTGTTCGTTAGCGAAGGATAGGAAACGCACCTCGCCGTTATATATCAAAATATAACGTATACGATAATAGTTTCCAAGTAGATATTTGTAATAAATTTAAAGTGCACATCATGGATACACATTTTTTGTATATTCTGATAATTTAATTTAATTTAATTTAAATGATATGGATTTTATATTTATGACTTTTTTATATAAAGTGATACAAGAAATCGAACTATCTCTCTCTCTCTCTCTCTCTTTCTTTTTCTCTTTCTTTCTTACGAACAATGAAATACACTTAAAACGAAAGGTTTTCCTTTGAAATATCTTTCTTCGAGCATGGAGACGGAATTCCTCCGACTATCTTTGTCGTGCAAAAACGAGTGAGACGTTTACGAGATCACAAAGGGGAGCCACGATAAATACCACCAAAATAATCTAGTCTTTGTAGGAATAGGAAGGAGGAGTAGAAAGGAGAGGCACTTAAAGGGGCACTCGGTGGTAGGCGAGAAGCACGTGTAAACAACAAGCGAGGGTTGCCGTGCGTTTTAAATGTCGCCCATCGTAAACGCAACGGCGTGCTTGACATCCGGCATTATCGCGTCATGATTTACGAATTCCGCGACTGTATTTCACCGTTCGCATCTCCTTTCCGTTGAAATTTATTACGACCACCCAGAAATGCGTAGGGGAAATATATATACATATATACAAACAAACATACATAAGCATACGCATACATATACACAGAGATTCATGAAGAAGATGCATTTAACTGAGCTTTGCCGAATAAATTCGCCTCCCCTTTCGTTTTCCATCTTTTTCTTTCTCCCTTTCTTTCATTTTCCTCTCCATGTTCACCGTAACTTCTCTCGCTCACACCCACACGTACATTACTTCCCTTGTTCTTCTTTCTTCCTCTCTCTCTCTTTCTCTCTCTATTCGTTTCTACGGGGAAGCACGATTCTACAACACGAAGAGACGAAACCGACGGATGATAAATAATCAGATTAATGAAAAATATTTCCCATTGCTAGAAGCCACCCCTACGCATTCTCGAGCACGAAAATATCATTCCAATGAGTTTCATGCTTACCCCATTGGGGTGAAGGTCAACTAGATTTGAGACGAAAAAGTATATATTACAAAAACATGGATATATATTATAGTATCTTTCATTAATAATTTCTTATATAGATACTCGTATCGGAGTTTCCAATTTATATTATAATATTGATGTAGATATTGTTATCAACATCTATGAAATTTATATATATTTTACGAAGGTTAGAAAAGAAATGTTCTAATAATAAGTATTGTGTCCACATAGTCTGCTAACGTACGAGCCGGTAAAAAATGGAGGCAGAAAAGTAAGCTGAAAATGGATACGTTGGTGGCTTTTTAAATTTCCCTCGCAAACGAAATATGAATGTTAATCATGGCACTCTAGGATCCTCCAACCAGATTGAATACGAAGAACTGCGAGTTTCACAACGCCGTCTGTCTCTAAAATATTGGAAAACTTCTCGTTCCTTTGATTTCGCAGAAAAAGCCGCTGCGTGATGATTCGCCACACGCATACTACCCTCCCCATCCTCAGTTCCACTTTACTCTGTCACTCGCTATGTTATAAGTCTATGTATGCGTATCTACAAACATCTACATAACATCTATGTAGAAACATAGAAAAATTTGCGTGGTTATGCGGCGCTTTAGAAACTAAGAACAACCGTAATCACCTAAAGTAGTCAAAGGGTTCACTCGCGCTTTTGACATTACTGCTGTAGTCGGAAAGGATTAATAATAACATTCCCGCGTATATCGCTGTATAAAGAACTGTGTAAAGGCCTTCTATACGATTTATCAAGCTTAATTACGAACTCCGTGATAGGAAAATTGTAGAACTTATAGTATAATAGTTATAGTAGAACATATAATAAAAATATTCTCAATTTATACAAGATGCTCCAAAGATGATTGTTTTTTTAATTTAGAATTATTAAAATCGTACAATGAGTAATAACTATTATACGTTGCACGGTTCATCATATATATTCTGAGCATAAAATTTCGTCGAAAATGCCTCAAGTTTTTAAGAGTTTTAATAAGCTTTCGTCCTCTCTCTCTCTCTCTCTCTCTCTCTCTCTCTCTCTCTCTCTCTCTCTCTCTCTCTTTCTCTTTTTTCTCTTTTCTTTCTTGTTACTCCAAAGTACGCAGTCAAGGATACGTAGGAGTAAATCACTTTTATCGTCGATGTTAACATTAAGAGCGTTGCGCGTTCAAGTATTACGAAACCACTACAGGACCCAGGAGGACTATAAAGTTCTATGAAACAGGAAAACGTTCTGAAACTGTTAAAGTCTTTAAGAAATTTCGAACGGAAATATGAAAGGAAATGGATTCGCTTATCATTATTTTTTTTTTGTTGGTAAATTTTTATTATTAGCGTGATGTTTTTCCTTTTTAATCTTTCTGACGACTGAAAGATCTAATACGATTTATCAAAAGACGACAGCACTAGTGCAATTATTTATTTATTTATATTTCTGTTCCAATCGCCTTATTAATCGGTTTAAGGGCACACGAGTTTTATCCTTTTGACGGAAGATTTCTAAACCCGCTGGAATATTTTAAAAACATTAACATTAAGTAGATTTCATTTTCGATGCCAATCGAATATCCTCGGATGAAATGACGACGTTCTTCGAACTCGTGAATCTTAAAACGCTTTTTCAGCTTTTCCACGGGGAGTAGACATCAAAAGAAATCTAAAAGCTTCTTCGAGCATTTTCGAAACTTTATTAGCCATTTCAACGTTCTTTTCCGTTCATTTCCGTTCATTTCTTTTTCTGTACAAATAAATATTTTAATGAAAAGGGTCAATACTCTTTTCCTTTTGTTATTTTTTTAAGTGGATATTCATAGATAATTAATATTCAACTTCATAAACATTTCAACGAGTTCGACCGTCTACATTGTTCTCTCTTAAATAGTCGTTACTTAGAATCAATTATATTCAATGTACATAGTTAATTCTTTTAAAAGAGGAAGTAAAAGAACGCGTTGTGTCTCATTTGTCTAAAATAATTGGAAAGAATTTTCACGTTTAATTCATTTTTAAGATATAAAATTATTTATTTTTAAAGTATCTTTTTATTCCTATACTATTAAAACAAATATTCCATGTAATTTATTATTTGCCTACATTTGAAAACTGTCTGAAAACATATAATCAAAAAGTTATTTCAGATAACAATAGTTATTAATTATCTCTATTCACATGTATGTCTGTGCATCTTTTATTTGTGCATATAATTGAAGTTGTGCATATAGTAGCAGAGTCTTTCATTAGAAGCGCTATTAGCGGCATTTTTCCGAAGATTTATCACCTCTCATCCTTCCCTTCCTCACCCTGTCTCTAACCCTCCAACTGCTTTTCTATACAGACCTTAAATTCACGTTAAATTTTGTTAAGCTCCGCCCAAACGGGCGCTCGACCTCCTCCTCAATATTTCAGGGCAATTAGGTGGCGATACACCTTCACCGTATCGTAAATTATTTAAGGAAACTCTCGAGTGAAAATAAACCCATGGGTTTGGTGAGGGTCGAGGGCACCCTAAGCTCGTTCTTCACTTAGTCTCAACCCCTAGTGTTGTACTTTTACTTATAAAACGTTCGTCCATTGCACGATTGAAAGATTACTCATCATTCGAGAATCGATTTGCATCGATGAAATCGTTATATCTTCTTTTGTATAGATTTCATAAAAAAAAAGAAAAAAAATTTTTTTTTTATTTTTTTATAACAAATTTTTTGTAACAAATTGTTTATAACAAATTATAATTGCATATGTCTATTATATATATTACATATATGTATAAGCTGTACTGTATTAATTAAAAAAAAGTCTAATAAAAATTATTTGTAACAAATTGTTTATAACAACTTGTTTGTAACAAATTGTTTATAACAAATTGTTGAATGCGTACCTATTCGTGTGCATATATGCACGGTCTGTGCGATATTTATTAAAAAAATAATTTTGTTTAATTATTTATAACAAATTGTTTATAACAAATTGTTTATAACAAATTGCTAAATGCATACCCATATGTATATGCTCGGCCTATGCGATAATGGCTAAACAATTTTTTTGTTGTAACAATTATTTATAAGAAATTGTTTATAACAAATTATTTATAACAAATTGTTTATAACAAATTGTTTGTAACAAATTGCTAAATGCATATCTATATGTACAAACAAGGCCTATGTAATATTGGCAAAAATTAATTTTTTGTTATAACAATTATTTGTAACAAATTGTTTATAACAAATGGTTTATAACAAATTGTTTATAACAAATTGTTAAATGCATATATCTATATATATATGTGCACGAATTAAGTAAATGTGGTATTTGTTTGTAAAAGAAATTGTCATAGAAATTATTTTTAACAAATTGTTTATAACAAATCGTGATATAATTGTTAATAATATTGCAAGAAGAAAAAGAAAAGTTTACTCTTTAAAATGGTTGTTGTTTGAAGTCTCTACGATTTTTAGTTCCAGAGATATTCTCATAAAAACATTTTTTATTTGACAAGTAGAGGATATTGACCTATATAATTTCTGAATGAAGTATATTGACACACTGACCTACATAAATTCCAAGAATTTACGTGACCTACTTTTACCGATCAATGAAAACAATTCTTATGTTACTACTACTACGTTTACTACGTTTACTACGAACAGCTGTACTATAGAAAATATGAATGGCAATATTAAATTGACGATATCTCGAGAACGAAAAGTCGTAGAGACATGCAATAAAAACCATTTTAAAGAGAAAAATGCCCTCTTTTTATTTATATAATTAAATACTATCGATATAATAAGATCAATTTTGTCGATATCTTGTAGAGTAATCGAGACGTACAACTCATATATATAAACTTCATTTTCAAGAAAATCAATGTTTTTAATATAGAATAATATTTTCATAATTTTATTCGCTAATCTAAGGGTTTAAATAATATGTAAACTTTCGTAATGTATCCATACTATATATTTTAATGTTTCTTCGCATAGTTATATCTAAACTCTGCATTTCTGTTATCTTATTGAATTACTTTTCTATTGAGGTCGCAGTATAGTCATCATGAACATCAGCAAAACACATACAAAAAAAAATAACAAAATTCGTGATAAAAACACTCCATTCTGTCTAGAACAATCTTCTCTTATATTTACGATTGGTAGTAAAATCGATAGCTACTTTCGAGCTCTCTAACTCACGATTTAGCTTCATTCGTACACTCGATCGCACGTGAAAAAGAAAAAGAAAGAGAGATTGGCCCCTTCAAGATCGATTCGATATCAGTAAAAGAAACGAAGGCAACCAACTCGAAAATAAAAATAACACTGAAAAGGTAGAAATACGATGGAAAGAAGGTAGAAGTTTAAAGGAACGCACATGTCTCGCTAGAAAGCGATGTGTCTTAGTTTATCCCCCCGCCTCCTTCTCTCTCTCTCTCTCTCTCTCTCTCTCTCTCCCTCTCTCTTCGATAGAGTGTTTTCGAAAGGTCGATAGATCAAGGGAGGTGATCGAGATATGGAGATCGAAACGAAGAAAGTCGCGTTAGTCGTCGAGATCTATCACTTAGCGCGTGGCACCTTCTCACCACACGCTCGATCCCTTTCTGTTCCCTTGAGACTTTCACAATCTGGACGTTTTCCCTTTCCCTACCCTTATAGCTCTGCCACCCTTTTTTCTTCGTCTTTCAATTTCTACTTCTCCTTTCTCTTTAGTTTCCACCCTCTCTCATTCCTCATCGTTGCAAATCGATATATGGCTTGTGATTGTAGTGACTGCGCATGAAGGGAATTTTTATTCTCTATCTTCCACTTCTCTCTCTCTCTCTCTCTCTCTCTCTTTTCTCTCTCTCTCTTTTCTCTCTTTCTCTTTCAATCTTTTTCGATATCCAGAGCAAAAAGCAGTCACGACAATGTCCCTAGGGGAAAAGGATGCAGGACGCTTTCTGGAACGCACGTCCATCCTTCTCCTTTCTGTCTACTTCCCACTTAAATATATCAATCCCCTATGAACGTTAACTAGCAGCCTTCACCATTTCTCTCTTTAGTCTCTCGGGATTCGGAAGTCGAGAGTCGGTAAGTGAAAAGGGACAAGCCGGAGAAGAAACGACCGCCGAGACTGGATGAACGATAATGAGATTATTACTCGTATCGATTACACTCACTATTTCTTTCTTTATTTTTCTTTTTTGTTACAAGAGATGATTACAGATAAGGAGAAAATGGATTCGTTGAAGAAACTCGTTGGATCCTTATCAACATTATACCATTCCGTTAGATGTCTCAAAGAAGAAAAGAGACGAAGTACGACTAATAAAAACGTTTTCATTCCCTTTTTCGCGTTCACGAAAGAACACCGACTTACTTTTCTAGAGACTAGAAACTATTACCAGTGCGAAAACGTTTTCCGTGAGGACGCGATTTTTATTCGTTCCGATTAATGTAAGTACGAATTTAAAATTACGACGGAGGTCTGCGCAGCGTGCGCTTTGTAATTCAAAATGAGGTAGCCGCATTAAATTTGATGCTAAGTGGGTTCGCTTTGCGTTTCAAGGAAAACGACTTGAATCTTATTTAAGCTGTACATGTATAATAGGTAAGTACGAGAGGGGGATAAGAGAGAGAGAGAGAGAGAGAGAGAGAGAGAGAGAGAGAGAGAGAGAG
>NC_057685.1:16399806-16486526 GCF_014466175.1 Vespula pensylvanica
AGAGAGAGAGAGAGAGAGAGAGAGAGAGAGAGAGAGAGAGAGAGAGAGTAATAAGCTGTAAAGGTTCCATATTCATATGCGTGATAAATCTCCCTCTATTGTTGGATGCTCATTACAATCTTTAATTAAATCGCTAATCAAGCGAAAAGATCTGTCTACCATTATATTTTTTGGTGAAACGCGAGATCGACAATTGCCACCTCTACGAAAGATGACCGAAATCCTTTCGCGTTAAATCGTTAAAAACGATCGTTTATTTTCCGATTAATCAACGCGTTCGCGGAAAATCGTACGCGACGTCCGTGTAATTCCTGCGCTTTAATCAGAATATAGGTAGGTAGTAGGTAGTATGTACCGAGGAAAATAATTCGAACGATCGAAATTAACGAATTTCGCGCGCAACCGACGACGTCCGATTTATTTTCGTAAAATACAGATCGCCGGATAAAAAGTTATTATTATTTCCCGACGATGGTGAGAGCATTGGATAGCAACCTATGCGTGTAAGAGAAAGAGAGAGAGGGAGAGAGAGAGAGATACAATAGCGAATTACTTTTCGGTGAGCGAACGTACATTTAGAAGAGGAAAATTAATATCGAATTATTATATCTCTTCTTTGTTTTTAATAATACGAGCAAAGAGGAAGGCGATTATATCCGTGTTGCTCGAGGATACACATCCCATTTTCCCGTGGAATACGGTGCTCCAAAATAACGCGTGCACTAAATTTTACGAAAGCATCTAATCTAGCGGGCGTTATATGCGCGCCCATACATTCCGAGCTTCCTACGATTTGACGTCCGGCCACGTAGGCGGTTCGGCTGGCCGTGCACTCAGAGATAATTACGCGCTTTAATTATTTAATTAATCCTGACGACGTTTTCGTAGTTTTATCTGGACGCTCGTTAGCCGAATCGAGTACGTTGCCTGCGAGCGTTAGCCTCGAGCTAGTAGATAGGTATTCGACCCTCTTTCCATTCCTTCCTTCTATGCCACACCTGCGAAAATAACTTTGTATGTATGTATATGTGTTTATGTATCTAACTACATACGATCGTCCGAGGATACAGATTAAATCCAACCCCATACGCGCAGAATACGCATGGAGCTTTTCTTAATGTCTTCACTAGCAGCGAATATTCGCAACAACTCTATTGTCGTTTCCGTTAACGATGCAACTTTTCGATTTCATATCGTGATTCTGTTCCCTTTAAAAATCACGCACTGAGAAATTGTATTTTGAAAAGTCAATTGGAAATTTGTTGCTCGAATATTACGGTAGTGATAATTTTATAATTCGTAACTTTAGAAAAAACTTGTTAAATATATTATTTTTCATACGATAAAATACTCTCTCTCTCTCTCTCTCTCTCTCTCTCTCTCTCTCTCTCTCTCTCTCTTTTCGAACAGTTCGAATAGAAAAAGAGGAATATAATATTCGCGAAGAAAGAAGCTCGACACATTCCAATTCTGTCTCTCTTTCTTATTCGGCCTCTCGAGTAGAGTGCATTTTTCGTGCTTCGGTATAACGAAGTAACGGCGAACGAGTTACCAACGGGTACATTATAGAATTTTATTCTATTTTCTCGACAGGCGCGACACCATCCGTAGTACGCTCACGTCTTGGATTTATGGGAAGTCGTCGCCTATGGGAGATAAAGCATAAGTAGAACGTAGAAAATAGGAAAGACACGGTGGGTTGGGTGCGTTATGTGCGGAGACAACGCGTCTCTCTTTTCTATCCCCACTCATAGTTCTCCTCTCTATGGCACGTGACACCCCACTACCAATACGATCCATGCCAGCTTCCATTCCCAGCTTTCGAGTCTATATTGCGAACGCAAAAGTAACGTAATTATCGTAATTATGATAATCACGATAATAATCAGCCCCTGGCATCTCCCCTGGCATCCTTCTCCCCACCTCTCTTCCAGCACCACCACCCATCCACCCGGCGACCCTCTCGAAGCGTGTCGTGTTGTAAGTGGAATGGCGGTGCTGCAGGCGGTACGTGCCGGCTAAAATTACCGTTATATCCCTGCGTACGCGGCGTGTCGCAACGTACCGCACCACACCTCACTGCACCGCATCGCATCGCACCGCACCATGCCGCACCACATCGGTAGAACGGACTAAAACTCGCGAGGGTACTAATGACTCAATCAACGTGTACAGCCAGGAGGGAGCCAATTTCGATTCAACTTGCGAATCGCTCGGTGGGAAAGCTGGAGGAAAGAGGATAAGAGGGAAAAAGACAAAAGAGCATCGATTTGAACGTGATTTTGTGAATACCTTGTGTTTCGAGTTTCTTTGTCTTCCTGAGATAGGATTATTCTCGGATAATCGATCGAGTTTACAAACGTGATATAAATTTGTTCTTCATTTTATTACTATCTCTATATTACAAATTTAATTGATTACGTAGGTATGTTATTTCACTTGTAACTGAAAAGAAGTTAATTTATCGTTCCTTTCTATGAAATACAAGAATAAGAAATGTTTTCAATTATTGACAATGTCCTGTTAAAGTATTTACATCGTTTCAATTTCTGGTTGTACAGCTGATTTGGAAATATAAAAACGTCGATCATTTTCAGTCCCTATAATTCACTAATTTGTTCGATTAAAAATCACGCGTTAACTCCCGTTAATTAACGTAGGGCGTTCGAATTAGTTCACATCCGTTTTTCAACGTAGTTGCTTCTCTTTTTCTTAATCGAAGCCTTCATCGACGACGATGCTCTCGTTAAGCTCGGTATTAACGAGAGAGAAAAAGGGGAGAAGGAGGAACGTGGAGAAACGAAATCCGAGAGGAGAATCGATTTCGTTGAACGAACATTTCTCTCTCTTTCTCTCTCTGTCTCTCTATCTTGCCCTTTCTCTTTCACCCTCTCTCCCTCTCTCTCTCTCTCTCTCTCTCTCTCTCTCTCTCTCTTCCTTTCCCTTCTGTAGCTTTCGCTAAAAGCGGCAATAACGCGACGTTATTGGTACGATCGTACGAGCTCTGCATAATTAATTCCAAATAGTCAAAGACCTATCAGTGCAGCCATATTCGCTCGTAGACTGGCTGCCTGGCTGGCTGACTGGATGGTTGCCTTCGTCGTGTGTGAATGCGCAGACTCTCCCTATCGGTTGGATAGCCGACATTGAGATACACGAGCAGATACACGCAGAAAACGTTTTAAAGAGGAACGTCCAAGTGAATTCGTGAATTCCGTCAATTTCTACGAACAAATTTTGTCTTCAAACCATAGAATTCTCTTTTACGAGCTGTCGGAAATCGCTATCTCCTACTTTACGCATTGACGTATGTGTACATATACGATTGTATATACTAGTATATGTATTCAGATAGACCATACCTTTCAAGCTTCGATATCGTTATCCCCCTGAGCGCGTCTCCATGATATCGGACGAATTACAAAGTAGAATCGAGTCGGGTCGATTCCAGATAGATATGTAAGGTACACGTTTCTTTTAAAAATTGAAAGAGAAAGAAAGATAAATAAAGGGATAGAATAGGAAGACATACACGAGTCAGTTTATTTATTAAGAATTTCCATCTGTCTCTTACTTATTCCGCTATTAACGAAATAATCGACTGTAATCTTCACAAATTCTTTATTCTTTCTTTCTTTTTTCTCCTTTTTTTTTTCTTTTTTAACGAATCCAGAAAAAGATGAAAAAATTATTATATTCAAAAATAAAGGAGAGAAAGCCGAAAAGCTGTAAGATCCTTTTGGAAAGATATTATTGCTCTCTCTCTCTCTCTCTCTCTCTCTCTCTCTCTCTCTCTCTCTCTCTCTTTCTCTATTTCTATCTATCTATCTCTCTCTCGCTCTTTTTTTCCTTTTCTATTTTCTTTCGTCGAACGACGACTATACCCAGCATTGATTGAAAAGTGGCGTTACACGCGATATCGATTATCGTCCGCCCACATCCGTAGACCGTTCAAAAGGGCTATAGGCAAGGTCGATCCTTCCCCATTTTCCCCCAACCCACCTCTCCTATCTCACTCTTTCTCTCCCGTCCGATTAAGTCCACACACGTGCCAGTTGACGTTCCCCGAGGGAGCACGGCGGTCGTCCTTTCGCGCATTGTCGACGCAGCGCTTTCCATTTTTCCCTGCTTTTAAGCCACGAAACAAAAACCGATTCCGCAATGCGCTCTCTATCTCCGATTTTCCTCCCTTCTACCTCACGTCCATTCGTCTCTATCTCTCTCTTTCTCTCTTTCTCTCTCTTTATCCTTTTGTTCATGCCCTCTCTTTATCTCGTTTTCTCTTTTTGCTTCTTGAAGGAACCTTCTTCTTCTTCTCTCTTCGCTTTCCATTTTTCCCGTTTGTCTTATGCTGATCTAGCAAATTTTGAAAAAAAATCAAGAATACTACAGATCTAAAAATATTATTTTCTATATTCTTACTTCCGCAATCGAAAGATATGTCATTCTGAAGATAATATTATAACTGACAGTTTTTTAAATATAATAAATGTTCGAAGAATTTAAATCGAATTTTTTTAGAAATTATTAAAACCAGATTATTTATAATCTGTTTTATGTACAGAATAAAAGAAATTAAATATGTATAATTGAGAATTATCAATAGAAAACAGGATAAAGAAGTAAAGGGGAGGAAAGTAAAAGAAATATTTAACTTTTCTTTTCTTATGGAGAGGCAACATCATTGTTCGATGAAAATATTCGTCGTAAATAAATTCACGTCAAAACGACGACAGGAAACAGGAACGTGAGCAATATATAAATATATATATATATATATATATATATATATATATATATATACATATATACCTATTTACGTACATGAATATCGTAAATGTCGAGGAAGAAATTTCAGGAATATCAAAACGCTTCGAGAAGGAGGTCAACGTTATTCTCGAGAATAGAACGAACAAGCAGAAGAAAGAAAGAGAAAGAAAGAGAAAGAAAGAAAGAGAGAGAAAGAGAGGGAGATAAAGAGAGACAGAGAATCAGAGAGGAAAAGAGGAAGAGAAAGATAAAGAAAGTGGAGGGTCATTTTCTGTCCGCGAAGTAGCGCTTTACGATGGAATAAGGTGAAACTACGCGATATCTCGAGGGCGATTCTCCGCGTGCTCGATGTCGCCGCGCACTTTGGAAATGAAGGCGCCACTCGCATATTCCTTTCCACGCGCGTCTATATATATGCGCTTTCCAAGAGGATAGCAATGAGAAAGAGAAGGATAGAGAATAAGAGATAGAGAGAGAGAGAGAGAGAGAGAAAGGTTGTTCAGCCATGCGGAGAATCGCATGGCAGCACGTCGCAGAGGGAAAGCGCGGAAATGCCAAAACGCGAATTTGCTCTCGGCGCATACGAATAACTCCGAAAGTGGCTGCAGTTTCGGAGCGTGATGCTCGAGTCGTGGTGCAAGCCGCTGCGGCAAGCTCGTCGAGAGAGAGAGAGAGAGAGAGAGAGAGAGAGAGAGAGAGAGAGAAAACGATACTCTTGTACTGGAAAGTGAGAGGGAAAGAGAAAGAGAGAGAGCGAAAGGGTCGTCTTCCCTGACCGGAGGTCAGTTTCCGCAGTTTACGAGTTTCCAACGAAAGAGAGACGAGGAGAAATTCCACTCTGGAATTCGCTTCGCTTCCCTTTACTATCTCTCTCTTTCTCTCTTTCTCTCTTTCTCTGACTCTCTTACTCTTTCTCGTTCTATCTCATCCTCGAATCCTTCGTCCTCTCCTGCATAGTATTTGCATTTCTTTCCAAGAGCAACGTGATTTGTTTCCATAACCAACCGAGTCCCTCCTTTTTCCCTCTGTCCTACTCTATTTTTCTCTATCCTTCTTTTTCTTTCTCTCTCCTTCTCTCTTTCGGCACTTTCGAATGTTCTCTCGACGGTATAACATGGGCCCTTTTTTAGGTAACGACATCGTCCTCTGTACGCGTCGTACCTCGGCGATTTTTATTTCCGACTGAAATTCGTCGAGGACGTTCGCTTGTCCTGTTGGTTTGAACAGTTCTCTACACGTTCGCGACATCTTGTAGTTGTACGATAACGACTTCCGTCAAATTGCACGACCGATTCGACGAGAAGAGGACGATATCTCTTTACAATTATATTCTCCTTCGGGAACAGGAAAATAAAAGAGGGAAGGAAAACTCGAAGGGATAGGATTCGCTAACGAGAACTTCCTTCGAAAAAAATGACCATTCGTGATTAATGAAATTTAGTGGAATACGATGAAAGCAATTTGTTTGGAGCGACGTGTCATTACGTTTGCTGTTGTAATGTCGTCGAAATATTGTCCAGAGAGTAAAAAATACAAAAAATGACCCTCGCGATGAACAAATGGATGTTCCATAACGGTCGAATAAATGTCGGAACGACGGGAGAGCGACGAAACCGGGATTATTTGTCACAATTTATTCGAGTGTCTCTTTAAACGGATAATATGTTTGGTAATTAAAATTTATTCGTATTGTTTCGACGACTCTTTATAATCCTAAAATCTCTTTGCGATAGCTGTTAATTTACGGTCGTTCATCGAGCTCGAAAGGGGACTCTCGTCCAGTTCCAGAGAATTAAATTTTTGTGAAAAATACGTGACGAAAGTCCTCGGCAAATTAATTTGAAAATTTCGAAATCCTTTATCGTCTTATTAAAATCGAAATAAATGTAGATTTTCAATCTGTCGTATATTAACGAATAGATAGGTACATATATAAACTAAACGTGCAAACAATTCCTGAAAAGCATCGAGAGTTTGCGTACGTATGATAAACCCTGCAACAAAAGTTGAGAAAGTTCAGTACCGAGAACACAGAGAATTCTATACGGACAATACGTTGCGCGTTGAATAAGAGAAAACTGTATATATATATATATATATATATATATATATAAAAAAAAAAGAAAAAAAAACAATAATGGCAAAATGTTTCGCGGATAAATTAATCCCAAAAAAAAGGGATATTTTATCGTGTATGTTCTCTACGATGTTTCCTGCTACATTTTCATCCGTTTTCCTGAATTTATACGGATATAAAATACTTTTTTTTCTCTCTCTATGTCAAAAGCAATAAGATGATAAAAAATAAAATCTCTCTCTAGCTTTCTCTCCCTCTCTTGCATTAGCTACGCGTTCTCTGTTGGTGATCCCATTGATGAAAAACATTGGATTTGATACGAAGTTAAAGAAAAAGTTTTCTAGTTTTCAACTTTCTACTTTTCTAAACGCATCTCTCCGATGGCTGCCAACCATTCAAAGATTCTTATCTCCTTTTCGGCAATAGCTAAGAAAATTTAGTACATCGACCGAAAGTCGAAATGTCTGGTATCATTGTATGAAAACTACAAAAGGATTTCGAGTAAGCGAGTTCGAAGAAATTGAGAGCTTCTCGGAAGAAGAGGAGGAGAATACGCGAAAAGGAAAAGGAAAAGAGAAGTTCGGTATGCAAAACGAAAAAAAAGGCTATCAGGGATTCGTGTGATCTCATCGTTCGACTATACTGTCACCCTTTTACCGAATCGTTCTGAGATTATATGTATGAGTATATATGGAGTCTTCAGACGGAAAGAAGAAAGAGAAGAGGAGAAGAGAGGAGGTGGAGAATGAAGAAGGTGGTGGAAGGGGGATGAGGATTACGGAAGGATCGAAATGAGATTATATCGGGCACTAAGCCGACTTTCGCGTTTCGCTCTATCGGTTCCAGGAAACCGTCTACGAACTCCTATGGGAAAATTCCGGTGGCCAAAAGGGAGATAGGGTGATCGAAAGAATACGGAAAAGTACTTTCACCGGATTCGGATATTTCCTGTGCTCCTCACCGGTATCGAAGATCAGACTCGAGTATATACGTTATTACGAGTCATCACTCGACACCGTTACAAATATAATGGCTATGAATGTGACGTGTTTGATGTTTTATCACAAGATTTTTTATTTTGTGGATTGCGAATTTATTTTGTGAATTTATATCGTTATTGATTTAAAAAAAATATATATATATATGATCTTGAAAGTGAAGATTAAATTCCTCGTAGATATAGTGTCAAGATATAATACACACCTGATAATGAAATGTCTTAGAATTTTTATCGATCCACTATGTAGAGTCATTACGTTCTATCGTAAACTAATTAATTCATTACAAACAGGGAACGTGTACCAACTCACATACCTATTGCGGAACAATCACGAATCGTGTATTTGTGAACAATCGACGCTAGCTCTATATTATCCGATAACAAAAGCACTATAATGCTGCTTGTGTATATACATAGATCCATTCATATATACATGCGCACTACACACGTACGAAGGAAATCCAATAATCGTGCAAGTTCGTGCAAACGAAGCAAACGCGGCGAACTCGATCATTCTAGCTCTCGAGATACGCGCTTTACTATCGTAGTCGATCGTTGCGATTCACTTCGCGCAACGTCTTTTCCGGTCCGACGTTGAGATCGTTGACATTATTGATCGATGTCGTCCTTTATTTGCTGACGCTGCACGCTCCAACCATTATATCATAAAACAATGCGTGCCTCTAGCTTCTCCGGCCGATCGATATATCGATATACTCTGCTTGTTGCAAGGATCGTGAACAAAAGTTTTAGAACTAGTGTATGGACGAAGAGGTGGTCCAAAGAGGGTAGGGTAGAGTAGGCCAGCAGGAGGCTCGAAGAGAAAGGAAGAAGAGAGAGGAGAGAGAGAGAGAGAGAGAGAGAGAGAGAGGGAGAGATGGAGAGAGGAAGAGAGGAAAAAAGCGATGGAAGGACGGGTATTGCCGATGGCGAGCCCTGCTGGGACTTAATTAGTCAAAGCCCTCACCAGCTTACTTACAAGTGCCTCATTAGGGCCGATATCGCGTCTCGTAATTGGAACGAGCGTCGCGACTAATTACGAAGACGAAGAACGGCGTGAAATAAAGAGGAAGAAGAGAAGGAAGGTAAGAAATAAGAAAAGAGGAGGAAAAGATGATATTCAAATTGTTCTGGAAATTGGAACCATTGTTTTTTTTATACCAAATCTTCCCCTATCATTTTTCGATTCTTTTCATTTCAAATGTCGGTGAGAATGAAAACAAAGAGACGGAAGAGGTACGTGAAAGTTATTTGAAAAAAACTGCTTCGCGTTCTTGATCAAACACGATATGTGTGCTCTCAAAATTGACCGAACATTTAGTCAAGGTCGACGGACTGACAAAAATCTCTTTTCAAAAATCACTGTTCGCGAAAAGGGATACGAAAAGTGGAAACGCCAATTTTCCTGTGCAATTTGTCAACCGTGTGTCGACCAGATAAAACCTTATTGACTTTCAGCTTTCAGCATCAGGATGCTTCGCTCTTGCCGGTCTCATTCTTTCTCTCTTTCTCTCTCCCTCTCTCGCTCTTTTTCTTTCTCTCTTTTTCTGTCTCTGTCTTTCTCTCTCTCTCTCTCTCTCTCTCTCTCTCTCTCTCTCTCTCTCTCTCTCTCTCTCTCTTTATTTCGAGAGAAAGAGACTTTAAGCCCGTTTTCACAGCCCGTAAAATTGCCTATCGACATCGGTATCTACATTAAGGCCTGTAATTATTCCGGAATGGTTGTCCCGTTTTTTGTTTTTCTTACTTTTTCTCTCCCTCCCTCTCTCTCTCTCTCTCTCTCTCTCTCTTTTTACTTTTTTTTTATCGACACGAGTCACCGTAAAAAGAACCAAAGACACTCCATTTTATTTATCTCCTATTTAAACAAGAAGAACAAAAAGGTGTTCTAGAGCTCATCAATTTACCTATTTCTTCCATTTTGGATTTTTTTCGTTTTTCGATGGTACCAGTCGGCACCGTTAAGACGCCAGTGAAGTCGAAACTTACCCAACGACCGCAAATGATTTATCGTCGATAGATAAAGGATAAAATAGAAGAAGGTAGTCAGAAAGAGGAAGGAGAGTTGCATTCGTACGAGATGATATATTCCCATGGATACATTAAACTTCTTTTATTACATCGAAATCACCGAATAGCGATTCGTAATACATATTTCATAGGTTTCCTTTTTTACTTCCCCTTTCGTATCTCATTTGGTCGTTTGTAGTCGAGCGTTTGCGATACTGTCATTTCCCGGCTCTCTGCTCTTCCTCTTTGCCAAGCTAAAAAGAGACAATAGAGATAGATAGGTGGATAGATAGAAAGAGAAAGAGAGAGAGAGAGAGAGAGAGAGAGAGAGAGAGAGAGAGAGAGAGAGAGAGAGAGAGAGAGAGAGAGAGAGAGAGAGAGAGAGAGAGAGGGGACATCAGAAAGAAGTATCATCTGCCTTTTATAGTATCATCAAAAAAGAAAAAATAAGAACGATCAAAGTCAACCGACTAGCTATATCTACATACCTACATATGCATGTTCCATGTACATGTAAACCTGTATACATACAAAGAGATAACGGTATTAAATAGTTTGTGGGGACATGCCAACGAATAAATCAAGATTAAGGCTTCGAGACGAACGATTAACGTCCCGTCTATCGTGTATTACGATTCGGTGTTTGTTGGAAGATGTATAAACGTATATGTACGTATCTATGTGTCACATTCGAGAGGAAATTCTTACTAACCCTTCGTAGAAAGCGAAGATCTACGTGTCCTTTCAAGAATTACGAATGGCCGATATAACAAGGGAAAGACTTCGACGCTATTTTATTATCCGGACGTAGATAAAGGGAGACAAATAGAAATAGAGACAGATAGTGGCTCTCGACGAGGATGAGAACGTGCGGTTACAACCAGTGTTGAGTAAAATTTACGAGAACTCTGTGGAACTTATCGTTCGATAGTACTACGAAAAGAAAAGGATAGAAATCGATCCTTTCAATGAAAAGATTTGCCATTAAATCGACGTTATGTATCCGGAAAGAAAAAATATTGCTTCGTTGGTTCTTATATTTGAAAGGGGAAATGGTTCGATTTAATTGCATCGTAATTATGAAAACGAATATTGAAATTATAAGGATAGATCAAGAGAATAAAAGAAATTTTTCATTTTAAGAAAAAGACAAAGAAAGAAAAAGAAAAGAAAGAATAAAGAAAAGAAGAAGAGTTTAGAGTTTATTCGAAGGTACATAATTGTTAATCGATTTCCGTCGAATCGACAAACGCAAAGTCTTTTACTTGAGTCCCCTTTGAACTATTATCGCATAACAGAACGTAAAAGAGAGTAGAAAAATGCGTGGAACTTGAGAAGAACCTATTTGCAACGCGAACATTCCTTTGGTCGAAGTTCGGCAAAGGGCAATATAGTATAGAGAAGGGCCGCTCGGTCGTCGTGGTATTTTATTAGCTAGAAGCAAAGAGAAAGAGAAGGAGAATTATAGGGAAAGACGAAAGAAAGAAAGAGATAAAGAGATGGAATGGGTCGAAGGGAAGAGTGAGAAGCCCGTGCACGCCCATTTCGAAGTGCCCTTAACCTCTGTTTGAACAACACTAATCCGTAGTCCCGACTATCTCGGAATTTCGGATAAAAGGGCCGCTCTCGAGGCTGGGCGCATGATGAATTTTACGAAGAGCTTGCGGCTCGAGCGACGTCAGTCCGTTCGCCAGTCCCATCCCTTGTTTCCTCTCACCCCTTATTCACTCTCAAACCTCCCTTTTTACTCTTACTCCAATCTCTCATCGTCCAAACTAAGAGAGAGGAAAAGAGGGAGGGAGGGAGGAGAGAGAGAGAGTGATTTTACGCGGAAGGAGAGCGTAGGATGCTTTTGTTCGAGGGGTTGATCGGTAGGAAAGTGGAAACGAGTTCTACTTATCCGAGTTTCCTTTTAATCCTACAACGGGTAGTTCGTTAATGTATTCGAAGTTATTAATCGCATGTCGATTCATAATCACAATACTTATAATTATTCGTATAATATCTCTTTTTCAAAATAAATAAATTTTTATTTGAAACAATGTAGAGATTTGCGCAACGTGTGTCAAGTTGTTGAAATAAAAAAAAAAAAAAGAGAGAGAGAAAAAGAAGAAAAAAAATAAAAGGAAAAAAAATAAATAACGATCGGTATCGGAGCTACGATAAAAATTGAGAAGTATAAGTTTTACAAGTTTTTTTATTGATTCCCATTTCAAAAAAAAAAAAAAAAAAAAAAAAAAAGAAATGTCAGCCATATGAATTCTACAGATATATCGTACATCGTCGATTTGTATAGCATCGAAAAATATCATAAAAATCGTTCGTTCCTCTACGAGTTATAACAAATTGCTTCTTCTATTTTTTCTTTGTCGAATTTTCAAAATACATTTTATATATAACCCATAGCAATTTCTTGAAATCTCTGCTTGCAATTCTTAAATACTTACGTCTGTTGGGAAAAAATGTTCATCTTATTTTAAAAATGTTATAATTTGCCGATGACCGAACGAATTTAGAGAATATCTCAAATACGTGTTTGTATCAGAAAATGAAAAAGACAATTCTTGATATTATAATTCCGTCTTCGCTTCTATTCGCTTTTGTTTAGTGAGTATACATCGTCTTAAATATGCCGGATATCTCTATCTTTTTCTCTTCTTCTCGAACACGTTGCTATCTTCTTCGCACGAAGACGCGACGTGACAGAAATCTAATAAATATCGTCCCGAGGCTAAAGGAGGAAACAGGGATAGAAAGAGCGGTCGGAAGTAGAGCGAAGGAGCGGATGCAGAGGTAAGAAGAAAGAACGATCGCGGAAAGGGATGAAACGAAAGCGTAGAGTAGGTGGTGGGCAGGGAAAGGAGAAAAAGAGGAAGAATGGACGCTCCAAGGGACGAGATAAATTGAAGAGCTCTCCGTGTTGTCAACCTTCTCCAACAGCGAGCAATTTTCTTGTATTTTCCACGCTGTGAATATACATGCATTGTGTCTGACTATAGTTATGCGTATATAGACATAAATATAGTTCGATAATGTTACATGGATGATATATGGAAATTGATAGATACTACTGGAAATTGTCCATTTACAAACTGGTTCTATTGCTGGTCTTCTTTTTCTCTTTTTCTTTTTCTTCTTTTCTTTTTTCTGTTCTTTTTTTTTTCTTTTTAATACAATTCACACAAAAATCCGCACATCAAACTGATTACATTAAATTTGTAGTATGTACGTATATAACTATGTGTTTTGTATTATAAATTTGTATTTCAGAATACAAAGCAAACAATATGGCATTAAAGTACACGTCAATAATGTAACATCGGGTTATATGTCTCTCACTCTACATTTATTGTTAGTTATTTATATTTATTTATTTATTCAGAACGCTTCGGACGATCGTCACTTCATGAATGCGATATTAGCTCCTCTCCATTTTTCTCGTTTTCAACAATTTTATGGATACCTTCTTTCGTTCTTCTTTTAAAAATCAAGACAGGATATGAGAAATAATGTTTTGTTATAAACCATTATAAAATAGCAGGAAAAAATTGTTGAAATCCATCTTTATTAGAAAATTTCTAGCCATAGAACTAATTCGACGAAATTATTTCTTTAACGTAAAATAAGTTCAACGTTAAAATAGTAGAATATTCGTTCATGATGAGTGAATTCTATTTCAAGATGCAACCGCATAGACGTCGAATCTAAGATTTTCGAATAAGTCTGTTCGATCGATCGGTCGTTAAATGAACGAATATCTCGAAAAGCTTGGCGAACTTTTCGAGGCTTTGTCGTATTCGCATCGACTCTAAGAATTTCTTTCTCTCTCTCGTTCTTTCTTCCCCCCTTTTTTTTCTCTTCGTGTTTCTCTTTCTTCGATATGGACGTGTTGGTGTATTGGAGATACGACAGTGGGAAAACCGACGCCGGCTTTCGCTCGGATTCCATAACGGAATATCTTCTTAGCCGTCATTCCTCTATATCGCACTCGAGTGCGAAAAACTTTACGACTCTTTCACGGAGTTTCTTTCAGAGTAATACCTAGTTATTTATTTATCGGATTATTTTCCCAAAGAAAATCAATACGTCTATTCGAATGAATTTTTTCGTTGTTCGGCAAAAAGCAAATGCAAATCTTTTGCAGTCGTTTATCGAAATTCTCATCTGGTAGAGTAGATAAATATAACGATATTTCAATAGGATCTATGAGAGTAGTTAATATATAGATCGTCGAAGATTTACTTTCCCTTCCGGAGATTATTACTTCGATTTACAGAAGTGATATAGCTGGGAGAGATCGCTAAGAGGAATGAGACTCGCCAAGGTAATTCTGGATAGGTTATGAAAGACTCAACACGAGAAGGAATTGTGGTTATCGAATTGAGACAAAGAGACAAAGAGAAAGGGAGAAGAGAAGAGTGGATGAAGAGGGATAGAGGCGAACCCTTATTGACCCTCGAAACGAGTTTAAATCGAGGGTAAAGCTGCCTGATTGCATCGCCGATTGTGTTCGAAACGATATAATGAAAATTCTTCTCGCGTCATCGCTTCGCAAACGAGACTTTTGAGACATAATGCCGTTAAGATGATTTTCGTACTCTTCATATGTATATGTATTCGTACCATGCATATATATATATATGTATGTATGTGTATATATATATACACATCATATCTCATCGCTAATTTTCTTCGTAATACATACCTACTTGCATTGTCTTTTAGCTTGAGAAAGGGATCCAACTCGATTACGACTCTTGACCTAAGATAAGTCCTTTCACCTTTAGCTTCAACGTTCTCTTGTACTCCGTTCGGAGACTATAATAGACTTATGAATATTCACGAGTGTTTGCATAAAATGTATGCTAACGTATAATACCTCCGCGGAAAGTGAGCTTTCTGATCTTTTTGGTTTTTCTTCTCTTGGTTCTTTTTTTCCTTCTTTCATTTTATTCTTCAAACGACCCCTTTATTATACCATCGATTTTACCGCATCGATAAACAGAAAATTTGTCAAAAGTTGAAAAACAAACTGAATAGTCGTCGATGGTAACTCGTTGAACGATAGTCACGATGATCACCATTACGAGAGGTACTGCTTGGAATAGTCAAATGGGACGGAAAATTATGCGAGTCCGCGTCTTCCGCATTGACGAGGCATTACGGGGGTGAGAGTTCCAAGCTTTAATTGCGACGACAGTGACGCGTTTGATCCGAGAGTATCCGGACTCAGACTGCGAGTCATGAGTTATTCATTCCGCCCGAAATCGTTCGGGTTTCCATTCGGGTGTCCCGTTCCAGTGATGATTGAAAGCTTGCTCGTGGGAGTAGACGTCGACTTAAAATTCTCGATAATCTGCGATAGCCGATTAGAAACGAAAGGGGATTCGTAGAATGGTCTGGTGAGGACGAGAATAGAATGTTTTGTGACACTTCTTACGCACATTTAAGGATTTAAATAATAGAAAAGTCCGTAGAAACGTTTGTTCGATGTAATATTTTTATAGAATTAAATTTATTCTTTATAACGTAAACTATTAAAAAAAGAATATAATTGTTAATATATATTTTATGTATATTGTAAATAATAAACAAGATCATATATATTGGATGTGTACTTCCATAAGATTATTTCGTGCTTTTTCTATTTCACATTCTACACATTATGAAATACTCTATACAACGACAAAGTAAAGGCTGAAAGGGTAAATTGCGATTTCGCGTTCGCCACCTTGGTAAAACGCGAGAACCTAAGAAACACCGACTCGAACTTCTCTCAGCGATTGTACCTCGCCTTTTCGTGCCGAGAAAAGGAAAACGTTCTTCGAAGAAGAAGAAAGAACGGCTTTTCGGCTTCACGGACATTCTCGAGTGAAAAGCGAAGGAAAGAGAAAGAGAAAAGGACTGGCAGGAAGAAAAATGATGGAATTAAACTTTAGGAGAAAATAAAGAGACTCTTGGGTTCACGCTCGAACTACGACGACTCGTTTCTTTGATCGGTGATGATTAAAATTCGTTACTCGAATATATTTCTCCTGTAAAATTCTTTACATAAAAATTAGAAGATATTTCTTTTATTCCGAATAATTTTGCAACGTAGTTAACTAACGTAGTTAAGTATTTTGCTACATTCGCTTATACCACAATTTCCATCTTCGATTCTCAAGTGAAATTTGTACGTTGTGTTTCTTGAAAAGAATTTGTCAGAAAAATTCCCGAGCAACGACGAAAAATTCGAAGAGAAGGGAGAGAAAAAGAAATTAGTAGCGAGAGGACGAAAAGGGAGACTTGGATCGTCCTACGAATTTTTGTTTCTCACCGAGCGCGAGATCTCACTTTCAACTTTTAATGGAATATCCTCGACTTCCATCCCGGCTTAGTCGTAAAATCGATGGAAAGTATTCGGGATCGAGTAAGAGTGAGTGAGTGAGAGAGAGAGAGAGAGAGAGAGAGAGAGAGAGAGAGAGAGAGATTCGTTCCATCGTGCGCAACGAATCGTGCAATTTTTGCACTTGAGAATGGAAACTCGTAGGGACAGCTGGTGCGCACCGTCGATACGATGATCCGGATCTATGGGAAGAGTTTCCGTGAGAAAGTTTCTGAACGAACCGTGAACGGATCGAGGCAGCGTGCGGCGGATGACAAAGTGCCGTATCAATGTAGAATCACGTTCGGTATTGTCCATCTCTTTTTCTCTCTGTTCATTTCTCTCTCTTTCTCTCTTTCTCTCTCCCTTCTTTACTCCGTCTTTCTTTCTGAACTCTTTGATACGTTAATCAATTATGTATAGCGATCGAAAGACTCGTTCTCGACACACGAACGAGCGTCGTGTGTCGTGCGAAACGTGTGCGGGATTCGTGAAAGATTTGAGAAAATAAAGGAAGGGAAGAGAGAAGAGTGAAAAGAAAAAAAGAAAACAGGATAGAGAGAAAGCGAGTGCAATTGGAGAGACTCGATTCGGTGGAAAGAGGACCGTCGAATATTTCGCCCCAGGGAGTACTGCCCATTTTACGGCCCATTTCAATCCGCGACGTTGTCATCGAAAATGAACTTTCTCTATCTCTGTCTGTCTGTCTCTGCCTTTCTCTCTCTCTTTCTTTCTCTGCCTCTGTCTGTCTCTTGTTCTTTACAACAAGGTCAAATTCGTCTATGTTCCCTCGATCTCTCGTTTACATTGAAAGAATTTGAGCATCGTACACAAGGTTCGTTTCACCTTCTATCCTCCACTCCTCTACTTTTAAACAAATTTTAGGTGACTTTTCTGTTCGTACGATCGATCACGGTAGTCAAGAGAGGAGCGTCGATCGATCCACGTCTCGACAGTTAACTTACGTCCATTCGTTACATCCTACCTCACCTCATCGTACGTATACATATAGGCATAGGTATATATTAGACAGATACTCCATTTTACTCGATTTATTCATCCGGAACGAAGAACGCGCGAGACACAATTTTCAGTGGAACGCATTTCCATGAGATTCTCGACGATCGATTTCGTAAGACCGAGCGACGAAACATCGACGGGATTTAATTGAATTCGAATTCGCAAGAGAGAATTAAAGAGAGAAAGAGAATCGTGCATAAAGAAAGAACGATCGATTCGTCAATATTGTGTAACGCTTATATCGACCATGTTCCCTGTTCGTTACGCTTGCACGTTTAAATAAAGACAAAAATTGAAAACGAGGGGTGAAACACGAGTATACACGGCTAAAACATACATATGTACCAACACATGTAATATGTACATGTTTACGTATACGTAAAATAAGAAAATAAAGGAAGGTTGTTCGCGGTCATCGGGCATTTGGAGGTTCGGTTTGTGTTAGAGCGAGACAAGAGCATGTGGTACCAGGGAGAGGGAGAAATAGAAAGGGGAGATAGAACTGCGAGCACAGCAATATCAACTTTCGTTCTCGTAAAACTTTCCGCGCGCCGACGGCTGACAGCTGTCAATGACGGGCGAGAGCAGTCGCGGTTTTCCCAGCTCCTCCCCACCTCTCCCTTCTCCTATTCCTACTCTTCCTCTTTCTCCTCATTCTCTAGCCTATGTCACCCTCTTATCCCAACGCGGCCTCGTCTGCACCGACGACTGTCGAAGTGTCAGGGATACGCGCTGCCATTCTTCTCCGCCTCGACTGATAATAATTCACTTGTCTCAGTCCAAGATTCGATGGAACATCGAACGAACACCCCTTTCGCTCGAATAAAGTGGCTAATAGATTTTTTCTTTTCTTTCTTCTCTCTTTTGTTTGTCTTTCTTTTTTCTCTCTTTTCTTTTTCTTTTTCTTTTTTTTTTTTTAATCCGTTCATAAAAAGCTCCGGCAGGATTGTATTTTTGTAACAGCGTTGGCGTATTAAATTATTAAATTACTTGCCATCGACCGGTTGTAATTATTGTTTTATCGTTATTAATAATGAATTATTATTTATTATTCATTTCCATAGAAATCTAATACGTTCGGCCGGTTTCATTTGGTTTTTATTTCTTAAGTAGAAAAACACAAATATTTATTTTCCGAACGGTATCTTTCTAGTAAATTAAAAAGTAAAAGTAAATAACGTACGCGTGAATTGTACCCACAGAAATGTGTTTTCTTTTTCGGACGTTCGAATTTCACGATTCATAAGCATTGCGAACAAGTGTTTTTCCTCCGTAAGTAGCTTTAAAAGCTTCTGAGAGGATTTAATCCCTCGTGAATTTCGAATGTCCTCTTATCCCCTTTTGTCTCCCTCCTACCGCACAACCTCTTGTATTTTGCTTTTCACGGAGCGGCGATTGTAGTTTCTCGACCAATTTGATAGAATCAGCGATTTTGACGCCATGAGAAGGACGTCGGTCTATAGAGAAAAAGAGATAGAGATAGAGAAAAAGTGAAAGAGATGAAACCTGGGAGTAGAAAAAAGGCTTCGAAAAATGCGTGTAACATCGAGGTGCGATCGAAAGCGATACCCGTTGATTGCCGAATTCGTTAACCCTTTTCAAAGCGATCGTTCGACACGAATAGAGAGGATAGAAGAGAAAGAGAGAAAGAGAGGAAGAGAAAGAGAGGGGAACAAGAGGTAAAGAGATACGACACCCTAGCTAGAACGTAGCAGATTTACACGGTGTCGTTGTATCTCTCGTTTTCCTTGTTTTTCTATCTCTCTCTCTCTCCCTCTCTCTTTCTCTTTCTCTTTTATCGCGAGGTTCAACGCTGGGAATTAAAAGTGCCGACGAGACGCGCCGTGACGCCGGGTAATAGTTAGTCGGGCGAGTATTTTGGCGGGTAGGATTTGAAACTTCGTATCTCCGGTCGTGTTGTTTTTCGATTCTTTAAAAGGGCTTTTTTGTCAACTACATTCCACGAGTTTTACGTCTTTGTGTCAGTTCGAGAAGCCTTTTCTTCTATTTTCTCTATACGAGATTTCAACCTTTGTTTTTCGAATGAATTTATATCGTTGGATTGCGAAAGAAATTAATGATGAAAAAGAAATAAAGAAAAATGATGACGAATTTCATACTTGTAATTATTATAACATGTATCGAAGATTTTAATTTCAATTTTGTAAAATATATCACTCTGCGATTGAAGTTATGTATACGTAGGATGTCTAACGAGGCAGTTGCTCTCTGATCAGATCGACTCATTTTGGCACACCGTAACATTACGTTCGGTTACCTCCCCTGAGGCTTTCGACGAGTGCTATTGTGCGGCCTAATTTATAGAGAAACGACAGGCCGATATAGCCAGCGATAACTGCAATGACGTCAAAGATTCTACAATACTGCGGTAACCGACTGTAACGTTCAGATCACGGAAAATTGACTATCAAAGCGAACACGTATGTACATATGTAATAGAACGTGTACGAACAAAGCATATCTATCAAAGCTAAATAATCAAGAACTATGTATAGTATCGATAACGTGAAAAGATTTAAAGATATTTATAAGAATCAATGTTAAAAATTTTAACGCGATATTATATTCCTTTCCTTATTATTTTTCACAAAAAGGAATATAATTTGGATAGACTAATTCCATTCAAATAGATAGAAGAATTTCCATAGAAATTGAATAGAAAGATTGTTCAACCGATAGTCGTGTTCATCCGATACTAACGATGTTATTATAGATATTCCTGACAAATAAATTTCTATTTCCATCTCGAGAGTAAGGAAACTAAAATAATATCACGCTTTTCGTTCTGCAAACGTTCTCTCTGCATTATACCGACAACTAAAGCTACTTTTTCGTTATTTTCATCGCAATCATTTTTTCAAAGACAAAGGGGATCGTGGCACGAGGTACACGAGAACGAAACGACAAAAGAAAAAAAAAGAAAGAAAAAAGAAAAGCTGAGAAAAGAAACGACATAAAGAAACATATGTGTGCGTGTGTAGTATACATATAGTATATATATAGTGTATATATATAGTATGTATAAAAACATATAGTACATAAATGTTATATGTACATGCGTATAATCAACGTAGATCGCGTGCCATCGTCTTAATCAAGAAATTTTGGCTCTGGTCACGTGACTCGCACGAAACAACTCGACCAACTAGAGAGAATTTGAGAGAGAGAGAGAGAGAGAGAGAGAGAGAGAGAGAGAAGAGGACTTAGAAAAGGGGAGTAGTGGGTACGATGTCGTCCGCCATTCGGAGGGGTGAATTACGGTCTCTTTGGGATCGTTAACCCCCTAGAGAAAGGAAGAGAAGTATATAGGTAGAGGAGAAAGGTGGAAGAGACGAAAGAGCTGCTTTATAAGGAGACTACGAAAAATAATGTCTCGTCCGTGAGAACAATTAGTATCAACGCGTGAAGGGAAAATTCTTTAGGAAAGATAGACTATAAGTTCGTATACCGATTCGAAGATTGCTATCAGTACCTAGCCGACTTTCATAATGAATAAATGCGGTCAGTGAATTTAAATGCCGCATTTGAAGTATCTCCTCATCTCTTTTTTATTTTTAAAAGAATAAGAAATCTGGACCAACAGATTTGAATGAAGCATCTCTCTTGACGCAAAAGTTTTTCTTATCTGTTTTCTTTTTTCCTATTCTTTTTGTTTTCTTATTTTATTTTATTTTTTTTATTTTAATACATAGGTATACTTTGCATTCATACAAGCTCGAAGGGACTTCGGACTAAGCTTCTTCTTATTTTCCCTTCGGGACGAGCTCTCGCATTATTATTATCATTATCGTTCGTGTTATTATTATCGGACTGCTGTACGTTGTAGACCGTTTCGAGGGGTGAATTATATCCTCGCGGGGGTCGTTAGACTACCAGAGAAAGGAGAAGAGGTAGGAAACGAAGACGAATAAAAAGACAACGAAAATAATGTCCCGTCCGTGAGAATAAAAACACTATAATTATACGTCAGCGTGTCTCAATGTATAACTCGAATCACGAGATATTTTCCCCTTCTCTCGAAATCATCCTGATTCGTAGGATCTTTTCAATTTTATTGTCATACACCTACATATCGATTTCAGATAAATATACATTTTTTAAATTCGATTGAAAAAATTTTAAATGCAATTGCGAACGAATGATTGCACGAGGATCTTAAAGTACATTTAAAATTCACAATGTGTTCTATCGTTTCTATCTCGTTATAAAAACAAAAGAAATATATATATATATATATATATATATATATATCGATATTTCGTATTAGTTTTAAAATTCTACATCGAGAAATTTCCTATAACAAAATTGTCCCCTACGAACGATCCACGAAAAAGATTTAAAATAAAGCCGCCTTTGGGCCGTCACCTGTCACACCTGTCGGTCGCTTCAACGTCAAAGGGTTAAAAGGATAATCAGAGTGAAATAAAAAGAGACAGAAAAGAAAAAGAAGAAGAATGAGAGAAAGAGAGAGAAAGAGAGAGAGAGAGAGAAAGAAAGAGAGAGAAAGAGAAAGAGGGAGATGTACATTTTTATCGAACACCAGCAGTAGGGAAATTCTACGAGGGTGCCGAACTCACTCTCCCTTTTTTCTCGCCCTACTTGGAGTCCTCTAGCACGAACAGCCAGTACTACCCTCACCTTCGTCCCTCTCGTTCAAGAGAGAGATCCTCCATCACGGTCGGTGGCTGGTGCGAACTGTGATTACGGATTTCGAGTCTCGCCCGCGGATTTTACGACTTCGCCACGAATCGCGACTCACCCCCTCGACGTTCTCTCACCCTTCCTTTTCCTCTCTCCCTCATTCCTTCTCTCTCTTTCTGTCTCTCTTTCCCTCGTTTCGAAAATCGGAAGAGGCAACGCGCGATATACGAACCGCATGGAAATAAATAAATGCCCTGGGGGTGGTCGACGTTGGTGAGACGACGATGGAAGGGGTAGAGAGAGAGAGAGAGGGAGAGAGAGAGGGGTAGTACTAGGATGCCGTAGGGGATAGAGGAAGAGGGTGTCTGTTGGTGGATTCGCTCCAGTACCAGTACTATGAGCCTACGTCGTATTGATTCCGTCTCCGAAATGTACCTGATCTGGCAAACGCGCTGGATTGCGATGAACCTTCGTGTTCGAGATTTTCGATAGTCACTCTTCCGAGTTTTAATTGAAGAGTATTATTTTTCTAGAGTCGATTTATATGGAAGATCCGTGACAATGTTTTCATTCCTTTGTCCATGCTATCATTTTCACATAGGATTTCACTTATACCTGTTAGGAGTATTTATTATTTATAGGAAACATTAGGAAACATTTATTGGTAAATTATTCATATATATAATTGAATATATAAGGGTTTATTAAAATTTACTTGTATCGTCTAATTCTAATCATCTTTTAGAACATCATTACGAGACATTCTAATCGCAGAATGTTTGTCGATGTACTACTATAAACGCTTAGATAAACAGATCGTATCATTCTGTATCAAGAGATCTTGTACACCCATCCCCTCTCTTTTCTGAAAGATCATTCTACCAAATTGGAACTTGGTGCAGCTGTAGAAATCCTCCAATCGACGTTCAATAAATCCCGTGATGCGTTCGACATTGCTTCCTTCGAATATCCCGTTCTCTTCTCAGTGTTCATTACGCTAGAATGGCATACAATGTTTACTCGTAACGCGTACATATAAGATAACTACCTTGTCGTCTGTCAATACATCGTATTAAGTTCTATGCCTCTTCAAAAAAGGATAGAAGAAAGAAATGAAAACAGAGAAAATAATTTTCACTCTTTTTAAAGCAACATTATATCTCGTCGTTTCGTTCTACCGTAAAAATCTGTCGTTAAGAATCGATATCGTTGTAAAAGCAAGACTAGAATTGCAAAATATGGAAATTTACGTTCGTATTTTTGTTACCAAAAAATCGCATATAAACGGTAAAGAGAATATAGATAGCTTTGGGCGGACGTACTCGCTTACGTTTGCAAAAAAATATAGTTTTGTAGAGTTTCGAATTTGCTGTAATTGTTTGTTTTAATAAACATTCGAGTGAACAAAAAATCGAGGGACTTACTTTTCACTGCAATTGGTGAACGTCAAAAACTTTAGCTTGCAATGGCGAGGAAACGTTAACGTTGAGAGCTGTAATCCGCAGAGATAAAAGCCATCGGCAATTATACGAGTCAATATTATTTGTTAGTTTACCGCAAGAAACGATAACAAACCTCCTGCATCTCTTGAGAAGGAACACCAAGAGCTCTTTCTCCAACGGCTCTTCTCACGAGTATTGTAAGCAATCATCCGTGAGGATCCGCTTTAACGAAGAAAAAGTAACAATATTAAAAGGTGCGACGACGTCTTTCCGCGTAGAAAAGAAAAAAGAAAAAGAAGAAGAAGAAGAAGAAGAAGAAGAAGAAGAAGAAGAAGAAGAAGAAGAAGAAGAAGAGAACATAGCCTTTGATATTTTTTCCTTGTGTATATATATAAAAGCGATCCATTAAAGACATGTTAAATATAAAGCTTCTTTAATGCTGACAAATAAAAGAACGTTTTACCTTTCTCGAAAAACAAGAAATATATATATATATATATATATATATATATATATTCAAGAAACATTTATACATTTCTTTTTTTCCATTCAAATATTTTCTATTCATACGGTTAAAGAGGTCCTCGAAATAGTTTTCATTTACGTAAGATCGTTTAATCCTGTTGAACGTTTAAAAGACATCGTTAAAAGTTGGAAATAATAAAAACATCTATGCGATGATTTAATTGGATTTTTATGATGCCTATAAAATGCTTACTTAAACGTGAGTTTAAAAGAAAAGCTCTCTAAATTCGGTAACACAAGCAAACGCGTTCTTAAGTCTTCATTCTTTTATCTCTCTTCCTCTCTATCTCTTTTTCTTTCTTTATCTTATCTTCCTCCAACTCGTTCAGTAAATCATCCACTTTCCATGTCACAGTCTCACACAACTTTATACGTGAAAACGTCCCAGAGTAAATGACCACTTTGTTCCGTTTACATCTTTCTACGCGTTAAGTACATCTCCGCGGTTACAAAAAGAGCAAACCGTTTCGTTTGTACAAACGTTTTTATGAGAAAAATGAAGGCACTTAAGCTCGTCGAAGGACGTCCTCCGCGAATGGATGTTTTCGTTTATGCTTTCATGCGACTTTACATCCAGGATCGAAAGATAGAGAAGAAACGTAGAAAGAGTGAAAAAGAAACAACGACAAGGACGAATTAACGCCGATAGCATTTCATTTGTCGTTTCTTTCTTATTTTCAATAATATTTTTAAATATTTAAATAAAAATATACGTACGATAATAATCATTTATACACATTTAAACACTTAAGAAATGAAATCGCAAATTGTTTAAATGTCGAAGAATGAAATTTGGAGATTTCTCGACTCATCTTTTTTTTATCCGATAAAACAAAGATACACGTACGAATCTGTGTACGTTGTATATGTACGTGTGCTTGTAGGAACGCGTTAGCCAAGTCGCATTTTGGTCTTTTGGACTCGTGGACGCGAACATAGGGAAACGAACGAGGCACGAGGGACTACCCTGGATTTCGATTATCGTCGATAACTCGCCGGGATGTATCCCTTCCACGTCGACGGTAGTTCCCGGAAATTCGCCTCGCCCTTGGGATTATTCCACCTTGGGAATTCTCATCTCGGTACCGCGACTCTCTATCTCTCCCTCTCTCACATGCACGCACACATACACACACGTATACAGTCATTCTCCTTCCAACAACCTTTGTCTTCGCTCCGCGTACCGATTTGTCCCAAATTACTTCATCGTGGATATTACAGGATCCTTCGCTCATCTTCCCGCTTCTATTCCATCTAAGTCACCTCTATCTCTATCTTCTTCCCTCTGAGTCTTCTTCCAAGAAAGCTCCATATAAACAGGCTTCCGTTTTGGCTTCGTGACAGGGATAATCGAATCTCGGAGATGGAATATATTTGTTCGCGTTCTTCGAAGGATCCGCGACGTAAGTGACAGAGAAGAGAGAATGAAAATATTTCGATACATGCATACACATACGTTTATACATATATATACGTATGTATATATTTTTATTTTTAATCGATAAACTTTCAATCGTTCGATCGATAATAATGACAAACTATTTATATCTATTTTGAGACAATCAATAGAATCGTAAATTTTGATATATCTAAGTATTCTATTTTTGTATTCGCCGACAAAAAATTAATGTTCTTTCAATGAATTGTTTCAGAATGTACGTTTCCACCGCGTTGGGAAGGCACCTGGTTTCAAAGTGGCGTGAGGCAATCGATTGTAATATCCAGGAATGAGCTTTCCAGTAAAGGCAGGTGTCTCCACAATGAGGGGGACAAGTTTCTTCTAGTCGACATGTGAGTAATCTCAACGTAAAGATGATTTCTATCGAGTTTCGTAATCTTTTTTACCGAGTAAATGCGATCGAACGAACAATATATAAATAATAATAATAATATAACGATAACGACTACAATAAGAACAACAACAACGCAACAACGTCAAAACAAATATCGTTCTTTTTACTCGTGTTGGTTTTCGCGCATCGATGTGATGGCAAATTTTGAAATTTCATCAATCCTAGAGCCGCGATATCGTTCGTTCAATCTTGTCCCTTTTGCGAGGATAGCTTTAGCAATGACATACGTATATAACTATAGTTATAACTATAGTTACGTAGGTGGATATATTTCGATATCGATATCGTTATTTTTCAATTTATCGGCGTTGGGTCGGATGACGAGTTCGCCGAGGTACTGTTTGTTTCGCAATTCGTATCGGTTCGATCTCTCGTCGTGTCATATCGCAGCCTTGCTGGCGCCTCGCCCGACGCTTGCTTGGCTCATTCCTCCTCGTGTGTGCCGTTTTGCACTGCCCGTAGAGTTTGGCCTCGGGTCTGGAAAGGATTAAAAGCTTGGAGGAAAAAGGAAGGAGAAGGACGAGTGGGGAGAGCTTGGGATACGTCGTCAAAGAAAAGGATGAGAGAGAGAGAGAGAGAGAGAGAGAGAGAGAGAGAGAGAGAGAGAGAAGGAAGGTTTGGGGTAGAGTAGAGAGAGTGCTGGTGTTACGTGTGGAGTTACGTTGTTCTTCTCTAATACCCGCAATATACACGTAAGGAAAGGAAAGTACGGTAGAGTTGGGAAGGGGTAGACGTGAGTACGTGGTAGACGAAGAAGAAGGGTGTATATATATGTATAGGTGTGTGGCGTGGGTACGCGCGCGTACGTGCGTGTGTATGTGCGTGTGTATTTAGAAGAGAGAGAGAGAGAGAAAGAAAGAGAGAGAGAGAGAGAAAGTCGACGTTGTTTCTCCGCGTAATGCTCGTGTCACACGAGTTGCCTCAAGTTTTCGTGGAGATTTCTATCGGCTTTCACCCTCCTTCTCCTCCTTTTTCTTCTTCTACACCCTTCTCCACCTTTTACACCGCGGGGGCGAGTTCGATCGATACGGGCCGGCTAGCGAGATAAAAAAAATCCGAGGAAACGGCCTCACGGTACGCCATGGTCGAAAGAAAATGTATAACCATGTGGCTCGTTTGTCCTCGCTTTATTATAATATTAAATTAATCGTTCCTTGCGAATTTCTATACCTCTTATTCTTGTCAATCTTACAAGATTATTTCTTGTTTCTCTTTCTTTTTTTTCTTTTTCTTCCTTCCTTTCTTTCTTTCTTTCTTTTTTCCTTTTCTCTATTTTTCTTTTTTTATGAGAGATATTTTGCTAATGACTTTTTCATGGACTATATTTGGAACGATTAATAGTATATTCATGCAGTATAAAATATATAGCGCTCAGTGTACTCGTACTTTTCAAATAGTCTTGAATAGAATTGGAGATACGGCGAGGTGGATAAGTACGACGCAAATGAACGAGAAAAATTTCATAATCGTGATTGTGCGCCTTTTATTTTTTTTCTTTCTCTTTCTCTTTTTCCCTTACCATTCCTTGATCCTTCTTCAAGAAGGATGAAGGAGAAGGGAATAGGACATTGCGGGACTTTAAACTAAAGGAACATCGTCTTTCTCTTCGTTCCAGGAAATCCTGCTACCGCTGCGTCGTCATTCACGAGAAGCACTCCAATGTTCTCCAGTACAAAGAGAGTAAGTACAATCTGCGAGGAGAAGAAGGAAGAAGAGGAGGAGGAGGAGGAGGAGGAGGAGGAGGAGGAGGAGGAAGAGAAAAAGGAGGAGGATGAGATGGAGGTAGAGGTGGAGAGGTAGAGTAGAAGAAGAAGCTTCATGGAAAAGATGGGTGCATTCGCCGTTGTCCTCCTCCGTTCTTTTCTCCACGACGTTGTTTCGTTCTCGATCGATAGCGATTTCCCAGCTGTGCACATTTTGCCGCGCGATCCTTTCCTACTACCACTTCGGAAATCCACTCGTTAATTAGAATGCCGATCGTTAATTAAAAGCTCGACGATGACGAGAGAAAGGGAAAAAAGAAGGCAGAAAGAGGGATGAGTGGCATAGAAAGAGAGAGAGAGAGAGAGAAAGAAAGATAGAGAAAGAGAGAGAGAGAGAGAGAGAGAGAGAGAGAGAGAGAGAGAGAGTATGTCATAGGATGTAGGGAATTATTCGTTGAAGAGAACTTAACGATTTTCCTTGTGAGTATAAATGACGATGAGTGAAAGACAAGGAAGCAGTAAATGGTTTTGTTAATTCCACCGAGACTGTGAAACTCGTTTATAACGCTTATACTCTGTGATCTAAGAAAAAGAAAAAGAAAACTGAGATCGTTAAATGATACTTCACTTAACTCGTTAATATAGATATATTGTGAGAAATGTAGTTGGATAATTGTTTTGTTTATATTGTTATTTGAACATTTCTCTCTCTCTCTCTTTTTCTTTCCTTAAACAAAATCGCATTCTATGTGTAACTCATCGATAGTTTTCTCTTTTTGCCGAACCCAATATATTCGTCTATCCATCTTTTTTCTTTTTGAGGGATGTCTCGATCAATAAATTCGCTTAAGTGGAACGTTCGGACAAGTTCGATGTTTAGAAATATACAGACGATATCGTCCCTTCTTTTTTTTTTTGCATCGTGTTAACGACACTTTGATCGACCAACCATGATCGAAAGTGATAACGTAGTGACAAGGGAACGAAATGAACGCTCGGGAAAGATCATATATCGGTGAAGGAATAGATGTGTGGGTGTTAGAGAGAGGTGCTGGTAAATATGAATTGGGATGAGAAGTAGGTTATTGGTTGGACGTGTTGGAAACTGCTGGATTTGACATGTTATACGCATTTCGTCTACAGTTTTATCGATCATGCAACAAAAGATAAATAAAAAAAAAAAAGAAAAACAAACACACATACATGCGCGCGCGTGTGAGTAAAGATACTAAAGATCAAAAGAAAATAATTAAAAAAAAAAAAAAATCGATCGGATAACTCGAAAAGTTAGAAATTATTCCGCGGTTTCTCGATACGAACTCGATTTTCTATTCACGCGAAATATCGTGAAAGCACCGAGAGATAACGTTCCGCCAGTGGAAGATCGAAATTTATTATTTAACGTAACGAGTGAACGGAAAGATCGAAGTTTCTAAGTTTCTCATGTGAAAGCCAGACAACGAATTCGATCCAAGTCCGTGATGTTGTAGAATAGAAAGGATATAGCGATAACGCGTTGTGGAAAGAAAGTAGAGTTTGGCAGTAGATCAGAAAGAAAAAACGAGAGAGAGAGAGAGAGAGAGAGAGAGAGAGGAGGGAAAGATAGAAAGAGATGGAGAAGGAATAAAGAGCAATGGGATGAGTCTGTGACGATGTTACGTGGTTGGCCAAAAAAGGATAAGAGAAAAGAACGAACAGAACACCAGGACTGTTGGCGGTGGATGTTGCCTCTTCTCCCATATTTTTCGACAATTTGTCAAAGTCTCCTCTTCTGGCTTTCCTTCTCTCTCTCTCTCTCTCTCTCTCTCTCTCTCTCTCTCTCTGTCCCTCTTTCTGTCTTTTTTTTAACGGATTTTTAATCTGCCTAGCGTTATACCGCAAGCAGCAGGCGGGCAGACAGAGAGACAGACAGACAGGAAGAGAATACTGTCGCCTGCAGCTTGCATTTCTCTGCTTTCCGTGGCCGAAATCGTCGTCCTGTTGGCCGCGAAAAAATATGGGTCGTACCAATGGTGGTCCGTCGTTGTCACTCCGAAGAATTGTAGTACATACTAACCGTGATACACAAAGTAGAAGAGACGGGAAAATGCTCGGGCTCGAGTGAAGTAGCTAGAAGAACCGAGAATTGGGTCAGAATGAAACGGCGAGTAGACGTGGAGAAGGACAGATAAACAAATACGACGAAGTAGAAGCGACAGAAACGGACGAGTAAACCCTTCTGTGTCTCGTGACCATCCCACTCGACTACTCCGTCTGTCTGCTTACATCGGAAAAATCGTTTCTTCTATTTAATAAAAGCCCCTTTGTCTCCGAAGCGTTGCGTCGCGAATTAACGCGCGCGTCGAGCGAGACGTTAAATTATCACCGTCAGAATCTACGGAGTTAAAGGATTATAAAAACTTTTAGGAGGTTCTAGAGAGAATAAAATACGAACGACGAGATCAGAACGAATTAATGCTAAAGCAACGTTACCTTAACGATTCTTGTCGTTTTCTATTTTCCATTTGCGAAAATTTAACGTCTAGGAAAGCATAAATAACGGCAAGCGTTTAATAGAAAATAAAAAGAGCTAGGGTAGTGTATTTTAGAGAAAGGGAGAAGAAAGATAGAGAAAGAGGGAGAGAGAGAGTGAGAAAGAGGGATTGGGAGGGAAAGGACGGAGAACAACGGCGGAGGTAAAACACAATATTGCACTTTTTGCAACGCTTTAATAGTTTTAAAATTAGGTCCCGTTTTCCCCACCCATCGCCTCGGGCGCCACAATATTATTGCTTCGTGCTTTCGGTGTTGGCAGAGAAAAAAAGGAAGAGAGAGAAAATATCCGTGTATGGCTCTTCTTAACATCAACGAAATTGTTTCTCCTTCTCCTCTTTCTCTTTCTCTTTCTCTTTCTCTCCTCTTCTCTCTCTTTCTCTCTCTATCTCTTTTTCCTTTACAATTTTTGTCTTTTCTTTTGTTTTATTTATTTTTTTTTAATAAAAAGTATCACAAAGATAGCGGTTTTTACAAAATATTTAATACCGTTAATTTTCTGTAAACAATTTCTATAATATAATATATTTAATAAGTAAATGTGAAAAGGTAAAAAACGAAAATATCGGTTGAAAAAACTCGACGAACCGACTAGTAGACACGAGTAACGACTCGGTGCTGTATGCGATTCTATGCACGAAAGAAACTAATAGTCGGGCTTTCGTTCATTTTTCTTCGCTTAGAGTAACACCTGCGCACGAGAAAAGTTAAGTTCATTCGCGAGACGAAGTCTTTGCCGACTCGTCACGCCACTTTTCCGAACTCGAAGAAAAGGGATCGCGAGGAACGTTTTCTACGCTGGAGTTACTTCTACTCGTCCATATGAACTTGGTACTTGGAGAAAATTCGTCATTCCGCCACTTTTTCTTTTTTCTTTTGTCGAGTAACTTTTGTCTTAACTTTTTATTTTTCCACCAAAGATATCACCGTGCTTTACCTTTCTCGTATTTTTCACTTGGTCGATAACAGGTCTTTTAGTTAATATGAATTTTGCACGTATTTTAGAAAAATATGTTTACCCATCTATCTCTTTGGATTTTCTGCTTCGTTTTTTCATCTCTTTCTTTTTGTCTCCCTATTCCTCTCTTTCTCTTTCTCACACACATACACAAACGCAGACACACACACACACAGATATACATATTCTTTGCTATATTATTTTTTTCTTTTGGTCACGATCTAAACGAGCTTACATTAGCGCGGTAATTAGCGCACTTGTGGCGTTATTACACGCAACATTTATGTATGCGAGCGTAGCAACGGTTTAGCAGGACTGTCTCGACTTTTACTCGAAAACATTAATCTTAATTATCCAGCTTTATTACGTGTACGCTAGAAAATCCGACGTTTATATGCAAATCTAAATGAGTTAGAGAGATAAAGAGAAGGAGACAGACAGAAAGAAAGAGAAAGGGAATGGTATGAGATCCTTCGATAATTGTGACTTAATTCGAAAAGAAATAAGGTCGACCAGCCACCACTATTATAATGTTCGAAAGTTATATGAATGGCGGACGATATTTAAAGAGCATCATTCAAATCGTACAGGAGGTAATTTGGAAAAGTATTTATAGCGATTTAATGGAGTTTTCACGGTCGAGGGAAGTCGAGGAAAAAAACGACGGGGGTGAGGGTGTCTCTAGAAGTCAACTAGGGGGATGAAACTTCCAAAATATAGGTTAATGTTCTCTCGAGTCGTGTCCTAACATAATATTCTACGTTTTAAAGCAATGAAAATCGAAGGTGTCTTCGTCGAAACTTTTCGAACACCCTGGCTAATGTTCTCTCGAAACGACACGATCGATATCATCGTTCTCGTCGTCGTCGTAAAATCGTTCCGACCGTGAAAAGACACCTCGGCAACTTTTCATTTACACTCTCGTCGTATGTATATACCTTCCAGGGGAAATATTCAAAAGCGGGGCGTTTTTTGCTCGCGGCATAAGCGATTGAAGAATTTTTCACCTTTTGCTCGCTCTCACGATTAAAATTCTTTGCCAGACGTATGAAGAAGATATTTCATTGTACTCATCGTCGGAAGCTTTCCAAGCTCTGGTTCGGACGATAAAAATACTCGAAGTCTTGATTCATAATTTTCTGAGAATAATAAGTTCCTTTTTTTTTTATAATTTCAATGACGGACACGCATAAAAAAGATATTAACATTTTTCTTGTAACAATCCTCCATCTCCTGACTCCTTAGTCTCGATTTCACGGTATTTATTACGACGTTCTTAAGACGAAATATGCATACATATTTAACGAGGAGATAAATGGAAGATTAATTTCTGTTCACAGCTTACTGCCACACTAGAAACTCCTTGTCGTCTTTATGCTCGTACATCACCGGCGATGCGCTCCTATACTCTATGTTTCGCGAGGAAGCACTCCCAGTACCGTGTCCTTTTCGAGGACCAATGACCTTCTCGTATAATCGAGGTCATGGTACTTGCTCGATTCCACAAAGCAACGTCGACACGTGCACGGACGACAGTCGACTCCTTTTCAGGTATCAGGCCTGTCCGGACGTCTCCGCCTCTGAGAGTGCCGGTGAGTAATGTAAAATGAAATCAAAACAAAATAATATATTAGAAGCTTTCGGTTAATCTTTAATAAGCTTACGAGCGTTGATAAAACTCTGTCGTAATTATTTTTAAGAATGGTCGTCGTCGTATCGATTATTTTTCTTTTTACGAACGAACCAAGATACAACTCGTAAGAGTATTATAACAGTAGGGAAAGTCATTGAATTATAAAGCAAGGACGGACACAAAATCGTCCGTAGCTCTAATTGAGTATCAAATATACGTGCACCATTAGAATATTCTCAAAGGCGAGTTAAGCGTCTCCGGAAGAGGAAGAAAAGAGACGGTTAGGAGGAATGAAAGTGGGAGAGTGGGAGAGAAGATAAATCGTGTCTCGTAGAAGGCTTCTCTAGAGATTCTCTTATCGGGAATGACTTGGTAAGGACTCGACGACCTCGAGATTAACGATTTCGTGTCGCACCCTATAGATCGAGGAATCGAGGGCGGTTACCGAGCTAAATGTCTCGACGAACGGAGGACGAAGAAGACCAACCCCATCACTTTCGTCCCGTTAACGAACATCCCGTCCTTCCAAAACCACCCTCTCGATTTGCGTCAACGTGGATTTCTTTAAAAGGTACGCGCATAGGCTTGGCGTCGAGTCCTCTAGAGATTTATACCTTCGACGTTGGTCTCATGAAACTGGAACGAAGCCAAACTTTTTTCTCTCTCTCTTTTTTTTTTTCTTTTTTTATTTTTCTTTTTTCCCCTCCCTTTAAATAGACATGCATCTTTTACGGTCGAACGACATAGTGAAAAATAAATGGATGGATCGACTTGTCTTTTATTTTTACGACCTAGATTATCATCTACGGCCATTCGATTTAGTAGTTACTAAATTAATTTTCTGAAAGTCACGCTATCTTCCGTTTGATACTCCCTCGAATGATGTGTTTTATCTTTAAACAATCGTACCTACGAGTTGCAATAATATTTTATTTCGTTTCGTTACATTTTGACTGATGTTATTTAAGTAAAGTTCCGAAAATAGAAGTAAAATAAATAAAGCAATATGTAACGTGTAAATACCACGAGCATAAATACGAATAGATCAATGAAGAGGTGAATACGGAGCACACGAGCAAAACAACGAACAAGCAATCGAGAGAAAAAGAGAGAGAAAGAGAAAGATAGAGAAAGAGATAGAAAAAGAGAGAGAGAAAGAGACGGAAAGAGATCTTTCGCATTTGCATTTTTCCTCGGTGGTGATTCGATTTAACGTCGATACGCTTTAACCGCGCGTTCTCGACCGAACGTCCAGCCAAAATGAAAACAATTTGATGCGAAATGTAACCGGGCTGAAACGTACTTTTAACCAGCGCTTTGTGGCGAAGCTCGATGCTCGGTTCGGTCGGACGACGAATTTTCAAAAATCAAATTGCCTCGGCGCTTCGATGCCCTACCCCGTGCCTCACGGTCTCCCATCCCTTCTACTCTTCTTGCAAACCCATTCGATCTCTTTACACACGTCGATTCGTCCAAATGCATTACTCTAATTGCACGGTAGTCAAATAGGAGATAGGATAAAAAGAAATAAAAGGATATGTAGAGTACATATATGTATGTGCACGAGATAAAAGTAATGTAGCACTTAGAAATCGACACATATCTATATCTACATAGATATGCACCTCATTCATTTTATTGCGTGCAATCTGTTAGGATTGTAGCCTCGAATTTAGCACCTGCGAGTTACGAGATGGCGAATCTCATTTAGAAAGGTAATAACGTGACGTTTCCGGTGAAGTACTACCGACCGTAATTCTCTTGGTCTAGAGTCTAAAAGACCCTTAGCAATTTTTCCCTCTCCCTCCAATTCTCTCTCTCTCTCTCTCTCTTTCTCTCTTTTTAACATGTGACACGATCCTTACGTGCCAAGAACAAACATATCCTTATAAAGTACGAGAGCAAATCTTCTCAATGTAAAAAGGTACGAGATGACGGTTTTTTCGTCTGGCTCCTCGCAAATTGCTCGCGACGTCATTCGGCAGGATCAAGGATCAAAAAGAGAAGCTAAGGGGGGAGGAGGGTAAAGAAAGAAGAGGAGGAAAAAAAAGAAGAAGAGAAGCTCGACTTTTCCGTAAGATGTGATTTAGATACGCGGCTCTTCGGGAAAGACCTGGATCTCGAAGAACGAGCGGAAGGAAGAAAGAGAACGAAAGGGAGGGAGATAGAAAGGGAGAAAGAAAGAGAGAAAGGGAGGATGAATGAAAGAAGGAGAGGAAAAGCTGGTCGTGCCAATGATGGCAGAGGTGGCGATAGAGGATGATAAGATCTCGCTCTTTGCACTCTCTCTTTCTCGTTCTCGTTGGTGTCGCCTCGAGGCGACTTCGTTACCGAACCGATAATTGTTGGTTTCTTCGTCGTTCTCGTCGTAGTCGTCCTCGTCGTCCTCGTCGTCGTCCTCGTCGTCGTCGTCGTCTTCGTTGTCGTCGTCGTTGTCGTCGTCTCTTTTCCACAAAGGATCTTTCACCGCTCTAGCAAAAGTACGATCCCGAACGATCCTGCGGCGACAGCTTGAAATCGGGGTATCGTTTTTCAGCCGGAAATCTCTCTCTCTCTCTCTCTTTTTTTCTTTCTTTTTCTCTCTTTCTTTCTTTCTCTGGTCACTCCTCTCGACTCGATTTCTTACTCCTCGGACTTTCAGCTTCCCTTTCTTCTTACTCTTACTCTTATTCTTTCTCTTTCTCTTTCTCTCTCACTCTCTCTCTCTCTCTTTTTCTATCTCTCTCTCTTCTTCTCTATCTCTTTCTGCCATTCTTTCATTCGTCTCTTCCCATTCCGTTTTTCCACTCTATTTTTCCTTTCTCCTTTTTCTCAGTGTCCATTTCTCTTTTTCTCTCTCCGTTTAAGCCACAACGTACTCTCTTTCGTTTTTTTTTTCTTCTTTTTTTTATAGATAGTTCCAACCATCCGTTTACACTTCCGTAAAAGTTCTTTCGCGATCGGGTATAGAGACTCTCAGTCACAGGGTTTATGATTCTCGATGGTACAAGAACGAGCTATCTCTTGTGCGAGCCTGTGCCGTTGTCATCGTCTTCATCATTGTCGCCATCGTCGTTGTCGTTGTATGTACAAAGCAGTGCCGATAGACGACAACGACGACAACGACGACGACGACGACGACGACAACGACGATGACAAGGACGAAGACGATTTTAGCCTTCGAGCGATGGTACCAAGATGTGAAGATCTTTTCATTAACGGAGAATCGTTGCTTTGCGCACGACGTCAGTTTCTAAAAGTATTTTCAGCAAAGTTCGAAGATCGTCGAGGAAATCGTCGTGAAATATTTCCTAGCATCGATCGTGCACGTCTCTGTACGTGACATTAAATTCCTCACGTTTAAAACGCATTCAGCTTGTACCCGTTGAAATAAAAATGTTTCAATTTAAAAAGAGAACTTCAATTTCCCGTTCGATTTTAACGAATTTAATTTGTTTCCAAATAAAATTGAAAATTATCTATATGCGACAAGTATCTACGTAACGATCATGAATCGATGGAAGACTAAAATTTTGTATCTTGGTTCGTTCGAACGTATTCACAAATTTGTTCGGAAAATAATTCATATATTTGTAAACATGTAAATAAATATTTCATTCGTCAACAACGTTCGATTCTAATTTTTCGTTTTATTTGCAAATGAATTACATATATAAAATATATACATCGGTAAATATTAACAACGTTGTGTCAACTGACAGGTAAACTTTTATTTATAATTCATTACTTTCCCCCCCCCCCTATAAACATTAATCTCTGATAACGATAGATAGATGGTAAGAAAACAAGATTGAAAGTAACAATACGTTATAAAGGGTGTATCGAGAATCTTTATTTTCATATAAAGCCGCGAATTCACGGGAACGTAAATTCGCGTGTTTCCAGTGGAGGAGCTCGAGTGCCTGGCCACATGGAAGGAGGGTAGCAGCCGGTACCTCGTCGGCCGTTTACATCACAACCACGCGTCGAGCAACGAAGATCGATACCGATGCTTCGTCTACGAGAAGGCCAGTCAGACGGTGCAGGGCAATCTAAACAGGGCTGCCATGGGCATGGGCGCCATGCATCATGACGTCGCCCTACCGAGTGGACCGGTGCCCGAGGGCGCGGCCGACATATACCGGGTGGCTCAGAGTGGCGACGCTACTTGCAATGGCCTTTCCAGTCCTATGGAGGGTTCTAGGACAATGACCTTGAAGAAAGGTGAGCCGATAGTAGATCTTTCGATTTTAAATTCTCCGTTAAATCATAAAATGGCAAAACGTTTTTATCTTTTCTCTTTTTCGAAACCTTTCGATCTTCCACAAAAACATCCGTTTAAAATTATTCGAACGAAGCACGACCAAACTCAAGAATCCCAAGGAACGAGTCCGTTCAAGAGATTTATCGGTCCGAGCGAATGGTCCATATAAAACGATCGTCGAGTATGCGAAGGCCAATAATCGGCCACTTATCGTAAACGCTCCTCTAAAAATATGATTCTCCGATTCGTGTTCGAAAATATCCGCGTTTCTACGCTCGTAACTATCGACGCCGATTCTCAATTTTTATTTCATGACGGAGAAGGCAAGAAGAAAGGGGGAGAAAGATCGATCTCTCGACCTTTTTTCTCGATATTCGACAAACGAAAAATATTTCTTCTCTTTGATGAGGGTTCACTGATCAAACGTGTCAACGTATTGACTTCGACTAACGATCGCGAATATAAAAAAGAGAGAATATTTACACCGTACTAAGCGCGACCTCCTTTCTTTCCTTTCTCTTTTTTCTTTTTTCCTTTTTTCTTTCCTTTTCTTTTTCTTTTTCTTTTTTTTTTCATTTCCACTTACTCCCGTGCTCCTCATTTTCAGTTTACAAACCCGTATCTTAGTACGTACAGTCTCAGGGCAAACTTCGTTAACGGATTTCACTTCGGTGGGTTTTCTGTATCTTCCTCTCGTTTCGTTCTCTATCCCTTTCTTTCTTTCTTCCTCCCTCCCCTCCTCTCTCTCTCTCCCTCCCTCCCTCTTTCTCTTCTTATCCACTATCCTCTACAGTTGCCACTTTCTTTCACGAATCGTTTTAAGTCGAGTGCGGAGTCAACGACACGCGGATAGAACTTGTGAGAGGACGAGCACGAGCTGCTTGGAAAAAAGTACAAAATGAGAAAGAAAAAGACCAGTTCGAGGAGCTTCGTAGTAGGCATTGCAGGAGAGATGTGCGAAAGAGAGCGGAAGGAAATAAGATGAAAGAAGATAGTCAAGTAAAAAGAGAAATGAATTAACATTGGATTATCCTTTACTTCTATCCTTTTCTATGTTCTCTCTTTCTATCTTATTCTTAATTGATTTCAATCGTATCGATTAATCGCCGTATTAGAATCGAAGGGACAGATACTTCGAATACGTTTTCATGGACGTAGAAAATCTGGATGAAGGAGAAGAAGAGAAAAAAATAAAATCAGAAAGATAACAAAGAAAGAGAGAGAGAGAGAGAGAGAGAGAAAGAGAGAGAGAGAGAGAGAGAGAGAGAGAGAGAAAGAGAGAGAGAGAACGGTGAATGGACAGAAGGAAGATATCTTGTAACGCAGAAACTCTACCAAGAATCTCTTGTCTTCCGTGCGAGAAACGAAAGGTAGTGTGAAGATTCGAGAAAAGAGATGGAAAAAGGATGGTAGGAGAAGGAAGAAGAGGAGAAAGAGGAGGAGGAGAAAAAGGAGGAGAACTGTGAGAAGAAGTTGGGCGCCAGGAAGCGAGAAAGTCATCTCGTAGATGAGTAACCAGAACCCAAGAAGCGTTTTCTTCGTTGTAAAAAGTGGTGTTACAGAAATTGCCACGTCCCGAGATATCGAGTTTTGCGGGCGCATCGCGAGTTTCTCCTTCGTAGACATTAGGTTTATGAAGCGAATGAAAAGCCAGAGAGAAAGAGAAGGATGCCGCTTTTGCACGAATAAGAAACGTTTTACGGAAGATGGGCCATCGTAAAAAGCAAAAACGAAAGGGAGAGAGAGAGAGAGAGAAAAAAGTTTGAATCTATAATAAATTCGTATTATCGTGGTATAAAATGGATGGAAATGTTGTTTTGGACAAAGGATCGTACTGATAGAATATCTCTGTAAAGAAAAAAAGGATTACTCGCATGTGTGCTATTATTGTTCTTCGTACACGTATGTACATACATATGTATACCTACTCGAAATACGAGACGGTACATGCATTCTCTATTTTTCTTTCGGAGTACAATATCGAGCCTCGACCGGTGCTCATATTTTCCTTTTCCTCGCTCGACACGAAATTTCCTTCTCCGTATAATTCAACGGGACGCTTGGAGTTGCTCGAGGATCGCTTAAACGATGATATCACACGGATGTATATAGAGTGCATACATTTTCTGCGAGAGTCTCTCTTACGTGACAGTGACCTATCTCTTGTGTCCAAAGCAAGGACGGAGAGAGAAAAATCGATGATAGCTCGAGTCGTGAATTGACATGCTGCGTGGATAATCGGTGCATTAAATACGAACACGATGGAAATTGCCATGGAAAGAAAAAAGAAAAAAGAAGAAAAATAAGAACAGAAAGAGAGAGAGAGAAGGAGAGGGAGAGGGAAAGAAGTAGTTAGTTACCTGTTCGGCCAAGCATGATACACACACACACATATAGACACGCTACGGCGTAACTTGGTAATAAAGAAAAGCACCGAAGTTCAAGCCGCCATTTCTATGTCCCCGCGCGATTTTATCGTCGTCGTTAAAATTCGAATTAGCTATACCTACCTACCTACCTACCTCCCTACCTAGCTAGCTAGCTAGCTAGCTACCTACCGTGAGTACATACGGAGGAAGAAGAAGGAGGAAGAGGAAACGACGAACGAGAAAGCTCATAGAGAGGAAGAGAGACAAAAAAGTGAACGAGCTTGGGGAACGAAGGTAGCGAGCGAGAAAGAGAGAGAGAGAGAAGCGAAGAGTGAGAGTGAGATCGAGGGATGGAGAGAAAGCACCATTCGATTTTTACGATCGAGGAATTTGTGTTTCGGCCGCTCGCGTCGGCGGACTTATCGAAAGAGCGCCTGAATTATTTCCATTCTTTTCCACGTCGTGCAACAATGCTTTTACGCGCCATAAAAGCGGCCGTACGAACGTGCACTCTGTCAGCCCATCCCTCCACCCTTCTATTCACCCCTTTTCTTTCTTTTTTCTTGCTCCATCCGTTCACCTTCCTCCCTTAAACCTTCTTAACCCTTTTCTCTCATTTCTCCGTTCAAAAAGACCGGAATAACTCTTGTCATCCTTCAAATTTTAAGCTCATGAAAAATAAAGAAATTGTCGTAGGGTAGCAAAAATGATATATTCTATTTTAGATATTAAACATTGACCTACATTTAAACATTGATTCTAATTGATATAATAATGTAGTTTGACATCTTATATAATTATATTATCATCAATTAAAACTATAATATTCAACATTTTCTATTCTCGATCCAAAATGTATTTTAATGGATTAGAACCAATAGAAACGTTATAACGTTATATAAGTACACTGTTAAGGTAGGAGAACCGTAATGAAGGTTCTATTACTGTACCAGAGTTTGACTTTGATCCGTTTGTGTTGCAGTCTCATCACCAGGCAAATGCTCGTTCCCGAATTGGCTGACTGGTCACAGTAGCGGAGGACTCACATGGCACACACTAGATCTCGCAAGATCCTATACCTTTCATCCTAGAAACGCTTCCCTTCACGTAGCTCGATCAAACGGTAGTTCCTCCAGGTTCGACGGTGGCTCTTTGGATGGACAGCATATTCCTGGACAAGAGGATCAAGATGTGAAAATTCTCTGCAATATTATAAAACAGACGAACCCTGCTCAGGGCATGATAATGATCATGCTGGTTGCCCATTTCACAGTTGGATGGTAATTTTTATAATTCATTATTGTTTCTAATGTATTATTTATATTTGATATATTTTAAATATTGATAAATCAGTTTGAAAAGTAATAAAAAACAGTCATCAAACTTTTTTTCTAATATGAAACACTTTATATTTCAATACTTTTTAAATATAAATTATTTTTTTCAAAATGAAATACTTTCTATCCAAATTAAGACGATATTCTTCTCGAATTATCGTACGTTCTTTGTATCTCAATGGATCTGAACTCTTCACAGCCGAAGCGGTTACATGTGTATGGCATTTCATCGAAGAGACGGTCAAGTTATAGAGGTACAAACAGGAAGTGCCATTTCAAGACCGGAAGAAGCTTGTAGTCCACCCCATTTTCAACACAGTATACCCTACCTCACCTTAGTTAGTAAGTAATTCTCGATTTATATTATTATGGATATTGATACGTTTTACGTTTGCTTTTTTCATTTGTAACACACTTTTATTTTAGGAATATATAAATAGAGTAATCTTTCTAAGATATGGCCGTTCAACTGTCAATTAAGTTATATCGTATTGAAAAGTTCAGTTTTGATTATTCTTATTCCATTATTTCATCAAAATCTAAATATAGAATTTTATGTTAACATAAGTTACTTCAAGGATTAAGAAAATAGAATTTTGAAACGTTAACCACAACCATCGACGATTAATACGTGTGTGTATTGATAATTAGACTAAACCTATAGATTGTACAATATGTAATGTATATATGTATATATATATATGGATACATATACATACGTAAACGGTCGATAATTCATGAGCGATAGCGTGCATGACCTAAATGCGCATCTCCTTGGGTATATTGCATATTCGTGACAAATGTTCGGTGAACTATGCATAACTTAATACTTACGTTCGCGCTTAACTTTTGTACATACAATGTTGAACATGCACGAACGTTACTTACAAACACACAGACAGACATGGACCGAGACACCGTATAATGGCAAATCGATCGATGAAAAAGCTTCCTCTACGTTTCCATCGAACGTTTTATACATAAATAATGGATAACGAACGTGGATGGCCGTTTAGACATTTATAAGGTTTGCACTGTAAATAGGACTCTACTTTCAACGACGTTTGTTTATTCGTCCACGATCGGCGACAAAAAAAAGAATAATTGGAAGAAGAGATGGAGAGTTATTAAAAGAATTCGTTCGTTTCGACTGTGTATTCGATATGAAAAAAAAAAATAGAAGAGAAAAAAAAGAAAGAAAGTTAGATAAAAATTTACTACAGATGGTAGTATTTGGTCTAGGTTGGTAAATTTTACAAACTACGTGCTCGAATAGAAGGTAAGAGAGATATAGAAACAGTAGAAACATGAAGAATTCTGTAGAAAAGAGGAGGACTAGGACTGTTGGGAAAGTTGTACCGGAACAAGGCATGAGAATTTAGTGGCACGCCACTGGTCACCGAGGTAATTCTCTATCGGCTAGAAGAGAGGATCACGAAAGAATGTAGAAAGAAGAAAACGAGAAAGAAAGAAAGAGAAAGAGAAAGAAAGAGACAAAGAAATAGAAACAGGATTCGGACGATTTGTCAAAATCCCACGAAAGGCTTATAAGTTATATACCTATCGTTGGTTGCTGAAGCGTCTATTCGGTTTCTTCGTAGCTTGCATCTATCTCTCTTTCTGTGCCGTACAAATGTGTATCTCCGTGTCTGTGTGTATTCCCGTGTCACGAAAGCTTTTCGCCTTCTTCTCAAATATAGGTATAGATAAATACTAACACGAAGATCTGTGTATTTATCTGTGTATGCGTTTATCCATATATGTGTGCTATTTACTATAGCGAACGAGACTACTACGTTCAGAGAAATTCAATTTGCGGTGAATTCACGTGGCGCGTCACGAAAATCGTTGTACCTACCGCGAACGTGATTGAGTACCAACCGTTTGTGTTTCGTCATTTGCCCGCTAGCTCTTACCTTTGCCCACGGCTATAGGTACTTTTGATATCTCGCCTCCCGATTTCGAAGCTTTTCTTTCGAAAATACTTCCGTCGCGTCGTCGAAAGCAAGCCCGTGGATTTATCCGAGCGTGTTCCATTGAAAATGGAAAATCGATACGGTACAGAAGGCGAATTTTCAAAATACCTTTAAAAATATTCCTGTAATCGTATTCATGCAAAACAAGAAAAGTCGTGAGAAATTTTCAATTGCATTAAATATTATAGGATTCCTAATGATTTAATTATATTATTAATTTCGATATTTCATGGCAAGTGGAACGTGAACTAAATGTCAGACATATTAGAATATAATAATATGCCAACATATATATATATATATATATATATATATATATATATACGTATTGACTATAGTAATATATGTATATTGATATATCGATTAATAGGAGATCAAGGATAACCTAGTCAAATCTCAAAGCACATACACACACACACACACACACACACACACACACACACATATATTCCAAATAGTATATAGATCATCATCGTCTGTTGTATCGCAAAATAGTAAAGGCTACCAAGTCTCGTCGACAGAAGCTTCGAAATGAAGCCACGAGCCGATCTCTTCCCCTCTTCGTGCTTCTTCGACCACCAACAACGCCAGCAACATCAACGGCAGCCCTTGTCCCTCATCCCTCTCATCTTCCAACCCGATAGACTCCCGCGGGTCAGAGTTGTAATCCCACAGGAGTTATTGGATTCGGTTTGATCCACTGGTCGTTCGTTTTTCCTTCTTTCCTTCTTTTCTTTCCTTTCTTTTCCTCTTTCCACTTTTTTCTGACTCCCAGTTTCGTGAAAAGAACCACTTTTTATCCTGAAAGCCAAGAAAATCGTCTCATCGATCGACTTGCATACGAAAATCTCTCGTGGTTTAAATTTCGAATATGAGAGAAACGTTCGGTATTATTATACGAAAGCTGTATCAAATTATCATTTAAAATAACTTGTTTAATTGATTTTTTAACAAAGATTAATTTTAAAAATAAAACAATATTATAAAATTATTTTTTTCTCTTTTCTTTGTTTTTTGAAGATATCAAGCGTTCAAAACATTGTAGATTTCGGCTACGAAAGTAAGTAGAAATTTATGTAAAATTCAAGGTCGTTATTCATCGAGGGTTTAAAATCGTCTCGTTGGTCCGAAGGGAACGAAAGGAGACTGTCGTCGGGTCGGATAACGTAGATCGGATTTATACTTCTTTGAGGCCCATTTTTTAAGATAATGCCAAGTTTATGATGCCATACACGAAGCAGTTTATCGTGGCCTACTTTTTTAAATTAAACTCTACACGCGACGTTGACGATCCTATTCGTTTTAATTTCACGCTTAATACACCTGCCTGCGGAGAAAGAGAGAGAGAGAGAGAGACAAAGAGAGAGACAAAGAGAGAGAGAAAGAGAGAGAGAGAGAGAGAGAGAGAGAGAGGAGAGAAACAAGGAAAAGTTGAAAATATGGAGATATATGAAGAAAGAGATGCATCAGGCGTTAGTTTTCAGTAGAAAGTAGCCGGTACAACTGTTTCTAAGCTTTCCAAAGATATAATAATCAACGATAATCCAAATTGAGAGACGGACGATAACGGATTTTTCTCGAATATAGCTACGCTTTTCAATTTACCGTTTGCAAGAGCTTTGGTCGAACGGTTGTCGTAGGATTTACTAGAAAACGAAAGAAGAATAAGAAAGAGAGAGAGAGAGAGAGAGAGAGAGAGAGAGAGAGAGAGAGAGGACAAACTCGAATCGAGAAATAGCATCTTTACGTAATGTCAAGAGAGATATTGAATCCGATTTGATACATCGCTCGTTCGTACGATCCCTCTCTCGTTTCAACGTCCATTCTTTCTTATCTCTATGCTCTCCTCTTTACTTCTCCTTCTTCTTCTTCTTCTTCTTCTTCTTCTTCTTCTTCTTCTTCTTCTTCTTCACTCCTCCTTCTTCTTTTTTTCCTCCTCCTTCTTCTTCCTCTTCTTCTTCTTCCTCTTACTTTCTGGAACGAACTTCAAGAAACCGGCAAGATTGATCTACCGATTTATGGAAAGAAACTGAATTTTCGTTCGAGTCACGTACGAATTCTCCGGAGGGTCAACCTCGAATTTTGAAGCTTTAGGAATACCCACGATGAATAATAAGATCGTAATAATAATTTATGAACATCGATCAAATATAAATTATTCGCTAGATACGCGAAGGAGGAACTCATCCGTGAAAGAGAAAATAGTATCGATTAATGATTACCGATTCGCAAACGTAGTTACCGTGTTATTTTCTTTCTTTTCTTTATTCATTTTCTTTCTTCTTTTTCTTAATTTCTTTTTTTGTTACTCGCAGATCCGTAATTATCGGCTACGATTCCGTCGGTGATAATAGGAGAGAAAATTCTTTTGAATCGCACGATGAACAATCTACATCCGGCGATATCGAAGGAGACATCGTTTTAACCTTGATTTGATGTAATAACGCAGTTCTTTTATGATCATGAAAGTTATTGGATTCTCTTTGTAGTCTTCCTCGTCCTTCTCCATCTCCTTCTCCACTTCCACTTCCTCCTCCCTCTCTCTTCATCCCCCTTTGTTCTCCTTTATAATCTTCCTCTCCCTCTTCATTTCCTTTCTTCTTTCTCTTTGTAAAACAAGTTTGTACGAAGCGAGCTCAATCCGATGATTCTCCGCGAGTACGAGAGAAAGAGTAAGAGAAAGAGAAAGAGAGAGAGAGAGAGAGAGAGAGAGAGAGACTACGCCACCCCTTCGATCGACTCGCACAAATCTCCGGGAGAACGTACTTCGAATTTCAAACGAGGAAATGGAAAGTTCCCGCTGCCTATCTCTAATACACGATAAAGCAATAACAGAGATACCACAGCCGACGGTAATTCGCGTGGATCGGCGAATCCATAAATTCGATTTACACGGAATCAATTATACACGGTGTCTCGAAAATCGCGCTACGACTGTAGAAAAAGGAGCGAAGCTGTATAAGAGCTCGTTAAAAAGAAAAACAAACAATACGGTCAATACGAAATAGAGATATCGTTGTATAGGAAAGAGGAAGAAAAAACAGAAATAATTTTCCTCGTATTGGAAAAAATCGTAATTTTTTCTGACATCCTGTATTTTAACTAGTTAATTCTTTTTCACAGATTCTCATGAATACACACACACACACACATACACACACACATATATATATTTCTAATTATGTTGTACGTTATTGAGAATAAATCATATCAACTCGATCGCGTATAAGACTTTCTTCTAATTAGGTTATAAGCTAAAATACTCGTATAGAAACGTGGAAACGTTTGTGTACATAGGTATGTGGGTGTATGGGCGTCTGTGTAAGTATAGGTAATAGGGAAGCCGTGGCACGTGCAAAGGTGTGAGTACATTCGCGGTTTAACAGGTATAAAGAGCACGAATCCCCGAGCAATTAAGCTACTGGCACGTGGAACGTCCGTCGAGATCTATCGCGGCTCGTGCTTATCCGTTCGACGATATGAAAACAAAGAACGCGGAGGAGTGCCGTGGCCCTTATTGCAATGAATGTAGAACCTAGTGGAACGAGATTAAATTAGAGCGAACGAAGTAAGGGGAAAATCTAATTAAATTACGTTATGCTCCGTCTCTGCTAAAATTCTAGCCGAGCGTCGCGCGGAACGTCGAAACGCGTTAAAAGCTTAATTGATCGAAATTAAATGGTACGCATATAATCTCAACATGTTTTGCGCGAAAAAATTTTATGCCGAACGAACTTCCATGTCGTCAATAATAATTGTTTAGAAACGTTCGATAATACAATCTAAATACGTCGTCGTATTTCGTTCGACTATTTTTCTAGTATTCAAATTTTATCCTTCCATTTATTAACATACGCGTATTGTAACAATATGTCGAGTAAAAATGTTACTTTTATAAAGGGAGAAATGAAATTGGTTTTTTTCGAAAACATACTGTTTTTTAAAGAATCTCTTTTTATCCATTTATAAATATAATATTGCAGATAAAACAGTAATACTTTTGTTCGCACAAAAAACGTTTTCGCTCGTACAAATATTACGATTTAAAATTAATATGCGCTTGCAAATGAAAGGAATGATTTTAATATAAGGGAATGAGATAAAACCTTTTTTCTTTCTTTTTCTCTTTTTGTTTTTATTTTCTTTTCCTTCTTTCACTCCTATTGTTTCTTTAATCAATCGATGACGTATAACGTTATTGATAAACGTTATTTATTGCAGTTATACGTCATATCTTCTCTACAGAATCGTTAAAATCTTTACCCATACTTTTTCAAACGAAACTCCATCGTTAGTAGAGCGAGAGGTCGATCATAAAAATTTTAATTAACCGTCGAAGGAAAATAGAAGAGACGTTTTTCACTAAAGTAATACCGACGATATTAAGATACCATGAAAGAAATGGATTCAGAATGTTTCACGTTCCAAAGGCGTATAAATATTTTTTTATTTTCACGACAAACAGGGATGTATCGTTGAATCGATCTTTTTTAAAATTTAATGGTACACGCTTGCTTAAATTACGTGAACACAAATGGTCGCTTAAATCTCCTTCCCGAAGGTTTTACAACGCGTTACAACGGTTGAGTTACTTACTTTCAAAGACCTTTTTCATTAAAAACATGATAAATTAGATACGTCCGTGAATATCATGAAGGTATATCTATAGATATGTGTACTTACATATGTATGTATGTAAGTATGCATTTAGAGAGAAGACAGTTCGATTAAATATTCTCTCTATCTCTCATTTTAGTACTTGACGATAAAGATGAAGAGTAGAAAAAAAATTAAAGGAAAATGTCAAAACAACGAATTGCGAGCAACGTCGAAATATATCACCGGGTTGAAACAAAAATAAGAACGCAAAATATCAACGATTAATTATAAGCTGACTAACAGGGAAAAAAAGGAATAAATAAAACATGCTCGTTATTGTCGGAGCAAAATGGGGCGCAAGAGATACCTTTTTTTGTCAAAGGCTGTACAGCACAGCAACAACGACGACGACGACGACTACGACGACGACGACGACGACGACGACGACTACAACGACGACGACGACGACGACGACGACGATGTTAAAATAAAATGTAAAAATACTTCTTCTCTTCATCGATCGTTACACCGTATGGTTTACGAAGAATAAAAAAATCGTTGAACTCGTTTTACACGGAGGTATGGAAAAAAATAACGATATAAAAATAAAGTAGATATATGTATATTTACATACGTCGTACGTATGTTTGTCGGATCTTGTATAAGCTCTTGTAAGCTCGCACGAATGAAGAAGAATGGAAGATAGAAAGAAGCGAAGGAAAACTCGATCGAAGAGAAGCGATGAAAAAGCTGAAGTGAAAATAGAGAAAAGCTTGATGGTTAACATGGCTGACTAGTTAAACAGTGCAATGGCGGTCAAGCGTTGAATATATTATATTTTTAAATCACGCATATGTTTGGCCAAGTACCCTTATACAGGATCTCATGACTCCTACGTGTGTATGTGTCTATGTTCGCGTAAACTTCGTATAAGAACTTGCACCGGTACACGGCAAACGTACACGACATGTCGCTGTGATACACGAGCCTACTCTCTCTCTCTCTCTCTCTTTCTCACACACATATAGGTACGTGCACGCGTAGAGCATGGCCGTGCAACGACACAACGTGCTCGTACTAAATACCGAACACCCGCGCGCACATACACGAAGGAAAATATGCGCGTAAGCGTTCTGGTATCAGACCGAGCGCATGCAAGTAGAGAATTACAGGATCGTTTCACGTTGTACAGCCTGGCTCAATAACTGCATCGTTTTCATCTTCTAATAAAGAGACGAAATTCGCCTCTAATTTAAGTGCAATTCTCTTAACCACAATTTGCGACGGTGTATTGAAAATGGGTGCACCGATCTAGGTACATACGTTAGTATGTACGTACGTACGTACACGTGTATGTGTATTATATTGGGTAGAACAGAGAGTAGAATTATTTTCGTAAATTTCATCCTCCATAGCCGAAGGCGTAGCGGAATCAAAGCGTTTCATTATCGTCGTCGTATCGAGGACGATGTTATCGCGAATTTACAAATAACGAAGAAACGAAAGGTCCCAAAGAACAGTGAAAAACTTTGCGAATATTTTTGAAAAATATGCATGGAGCGATTGGAGTTTGATCAATAAAATACGAGCGATGTACTACGTACATACGTACGTTCGCAGCGAACGTGTCCCACCCATTCCCTCCTCCTTCCCTTCCCCTATAGCGTTCCATAAAAAATGCAATCTAAAAACTTCCAGGATGAAAATGCTTGTGTGTTTTATCCGTCAACGGTCTGCGAATATCCCGGGCATTTACGCGTGTATGTTTTTTACTATTTCCAAATAGATCGAGAACTGGAATGTATATCCATTTATCGATGAACCGATACATACGTATGTACGCATATGTGTACGTACGTGTGCATGCATACGTATACCATATGTTCTATAGGTGTATGTTATGTGCACATATGACGCACGGTCGGATACACCGCTATCGATTGAAATTGCATCGCTCGATATTGCCCTTACAAGAAGGACTGGAAAATTGAATGGACGACAAAATATTCGATATATTTCATCGATATTAAGAATGCTACGGTCAACGTCGTCACTTTAGTGAAAAGAAAGAAAGAAAGAGAGAGAGAGAGAGAGAGAGAAAGAAAGAAAGAAAAAGAGAGAGAATAAGGAAGGGTAAGCGAAAGAATTTGTAGAAGACAAATAATTTTGATTCCAGCATCGGCCTTATGGGAGCAACGGTGCACAGCTGGAACGCGCGCAGTGAACGAGAAAAAGTATAAGAGGGTAGTCGGAGGAAGAAATTAATATCTAAAGCTACCGTTTTTAAAAAAGGGACCGTACCACCCGTGGACCATCCTTGGCTCGCGTTTAATAATGACGCTCGTAAATTTTCGAAGGTTGTGTGCGCGTGCGTGCACAAGCCCGCCCGCCCGCCCGCCTTTTTTTCTCTACCCTGGTAACGGCACCAGCATCAACGAGTAAACGGCAAACGCGGAACATATTTTGTAATGCGTGCGTATATTACGAAAACGCAGTCGTGCAACAACGAAATTTCTCTCTACGGCTTTTAAAATTCACGTCGTCATTAATGTTTCAATCGGCTTTTTTTTTTACAACAACGATAACTCAGTAATCAATAATATTATATTTATTATCGTAATTGACACATTCGAAGATGTCAAGATGAAATTTTCTTTAGAAGTCTATACAGGATAAACAACGACGAAGATTAGAATTTAGATGACTTCTTTATGGATCCTGTGCAATAGGATTCGATGTGAAAGTTTCGAAAAAGAATAAAAGCTGCGACTCGTTTTCTTTTCTTTTTTTCTTCTTTCTTCTTTCAAAATGTGTGTCCAAGATCTCAAGCTCGAGACTCGTTTTCTGCTACACGATTAGCCTCGTTCAAACTCGAAGCGATCGTAAACGTTGAGCCAAACGGAGAAGCGTCTCTTTCTCTCTCTTATTCTCCTTCTTTTTCTTGAGCACGCGCGCAAGTGTGCGAGCGTTCTCAAAAGACTTTGCGAGTCCATCCTTCTCCCATGTTTTCGACGTAAAGAAAAATAAGAACAAGAGTCAAATGTGTAGTCGTGAAAAAGAACGAGAGAGGGAGAGAGAGAGGGAGAGAGAGAAAAGCAGATAGAAGAAAAAGAAAACGGGGGAAGAAGAGGAAGAAACGTCTAATCTCAGACGGTAATAGCCACGGTCGTTGAAGTTTTACCGGGACTGAAAGAAACCTCCCCTATTGAATCGGTAGAAAGAAAGAAAAAATGAAAGAAAGAAGCAAAAGAAGCTGAAGAACTCGGAATTGAGTCGAATCACTTTCATAAAATTCTTTTAATGATATTTATACTCTAAATAATCGAGTAAATAAACGTTCTCAAATTTCGATAAACGTTTTATCTAACGTTGTAATCGTCATCGATGAGATAAGTAAGTAGCGTAATTACATATACATTATAAATATTCCTATGTTTCGAAAGTTCATTTTAGTTTGAGAAATTATTTGGAAAGAAAAAATTACACGAAACAAGGATTAGTAGATATATATTAAAAGCAGTGATTTCCATGGGTACTACTCGTTAGAATATAATCCCCAGAAGATAGGTATGTAATAATTTAAACTCATGGCATATCTCGAAAATCAAGATGGCCAACCCATAGCTGTTACGCTCGAAGCTGTTTCAGCCTAGCTTTCGCGTACGCTTTTTACACGTTCGGACGAGCTCGGCGCTGTAAATTATGTCGCATAACCTCCGGAGACACGATACGTATAAACCCACAGTTCACGTTCTTACCGGAAAATGTGAACCACCATCACTAGTAGTAGTTTGCTACGAGTCGTAGCAACTCGATCCACTCGGGGGAACAAAATAGATGAACCAAGTTTTTTCCCTTCATGACCTTTTTCCTTCTCTCTTCTGTCCTCGTCTAATTAACGACATGTAAAATGAATTGATAAAAAGCTAAACGTTAACATTTTCTTTGAAACCTTTGTCATTTTTGACAAAAAATTTAACGTGACATCGTCGTTTCCATTTAAAAATTCTTAAGATACCTTCAAAGTATATATATATATATATATATATATATATATATATATATATATATATATTACAAATAGATAAGATTAGATATTATTATTAGTAGTAATATAAGATATTAACTAAATAAGAATAGATCGATCGTACGAAAAGGCATTTGAAATTTTTGCCACGATCTCGGAAAGTTCATAAGTAAAATAAAGAAAAACGATCGGTGAGTTGTAAGACGAAGAGGAGAAGGTGTAAGAGCCAACAGGGTGAAGCTCAGAAAGCAAGAAAGAGAAAGAAAGAGAGGGAGAGAAAGAAAGAGAGAGTCGTGAGAGTGGAGAGAATGGAGTAGTGCGGAGAGAGTGATCTAGAGAGGGTGGTACGGACCCTCGACTAGACTCATTTTTCATAAGTTCGAAAAACACAGCGGAGGCAGTCGGTGCGTAAATTTGAATTTTCCCGCAGCTGCAAGGTAAAGGAGTATTGGCCGTGGGTGGATAAGAGAGAGAGTTAGGAGACGCTCGATGTAGGAAAGAGAAGGCGAAGGAAAGAGTAAGGAGGGTAAAAGGGTGTACTAGAAGAGCCATTGAGCATATGGCGCGGAATTTCAAACGACGTTTTTCTCTTTCTCTTATTTCCTCGCCTCACAACTACTACGAACATGTCGTGGAACGTTGCTTGCTCGCAGTTTGCTCTTGTTTCGAGAAACGTACATATATACGTATAGTAGGTACAACGGTTGCACGGTGATGTAATGGATACTACAAATTTCGGAGTCGAATGGAACTCGTGAAGATAACTGAAGTTCCGTTCACAACTTATACTAATATTCGTAATAAAAAAGGATATTGCAATCGATGCCACAAATTCGTATAATCCATAACAAAAAAAATAAACTTGATAATAAGCGTATTATCATTCGTTAATACACGGAATCTTAATCTTGAAATACAGGTGACAATGTTCCCCAACGGAATTCGAAGTGAACCGCAAACCATGCGTCACGATACATACCCAAAATCTATCTGATAATGCATAAACCTCTACCGCATTAGTAGCATACATATATCTATCTTATTCCATCTAACGATAAAACAAGCAAGTCAAGCTGAAATTTCATTTCTATATCCTATTGTTTTCAAGTTTGATATTACATTACGAAAGATATTTCTTCTTTTTTTTTTTTTGCTTAAAGTAAAAAAACTCTAAGTGCAAGAAATAAAGAACAGATGTTCTTATTTATTCTTTAATATGTTCTCTAGTATACCACGAACACTTGCAACGATGCAAATTCCAGTTGGAAATTCCTAGTAGTGGTTTCACAAACTCGGGTTCTCTCTAAACTTCTTCTAAAATCGATACATCTAAGATAATTCGAATCTACGTAATAGCGAATGATAGACATCTCGTTCCTACGATAAAATCATCGACAACAAATTGAAATTTTATTAAAAGAAAAAAAAAAACGATAAAACGTTCGTATCATTTAAAAGACCAATTTACTTTTTACGTATATAGAATCAAGAAATAACATTCTTTAAATCGTTTTTTATCGATCGTAATCTTAAAAGCAGAAGAAAAGTAAAAAAAAAAAAAAAAAAAAGAAAAGACAAAGAAAAAGAAACATAAGAACAAAGTACTTGATTCAGGCTACTCATTTCGCTTCTCTCGTTCTGAGACACGTCGGAATTCGTCTAGGTTGTCTCTGTGTAAAGCAACGCGTAGCGGAAATCCGCTCGATAATACCACAGCGACATCTCGAGTCGTGGAGAGGGTCGCGTGTTAGCCCGTATTTCCGCGTGTCTCTTGCAACCCCTTCGCAGTTTCGTCCCGTGCCTCCTATCCCTTCTGTCTCTCTCTCTCTCTCTCTCTCTCTCTCTCTTTCTCTCCTCGACGCCGACTACCGGCACGTTATTCTCGCGTGTGCACTCTCTCACACGTGCGAGCCAGGCAGCTAGGCAGCCAGCTTGGATCCGTATTGGGCGCGACAGGACACATTCGTCATTGTTTTACCCCGTGGAACCGCGATCGTGGTGCACTGCCGCTGTCAAGCCCCGCAATTCCCGAAAGGGGCTAGGTCGACAAGGCTTCCCTAATCGAATCCGCGGTCTGGCATTTTGAAAAACGTAGAAACGACGTCGCTTTCGCATTTCAGGACATATCACCAGAACCAGGAAAAGATAGCGCACGTGTGCGCACGTCTCTGTATACGTTGAAAGGACGATAGGAAAAAGAGGATAACGGCGAGATGTAACGAGAAAAAGAAAGAGACACACATTTTTCTTTTTCTTCTATCATTCTTTCTACACCTTTAGCGATACTAAAAGTTTTACCCTAGCTCGGAATAAAACTCGTAGCCTTTCGAAAGTAATCGACCGTCGTCTCTCGGAGGACTCATAGTATATCGTGAATTTAATTTTCCATTCATCGATATTTCTTTACCCACGAGAAAAAGCGGGATTTATTTTACGTTCGCTTGGAGTTCTTCTTTTAGATATACGCTGAAAAGAATTTGTTTTCAACTGGATTGCCCTTTGAGCTTGCTCGTTGTGCGTGATATTGATTTATCTTAAGCTCTGTTTATATGGAATATACGTTTCATCTCACTAGAGATCATAGTATCGTACAAGAAGGTCCTTCGGATGACTCACCTTCATAAACAGTAATAACCTACACGTATATATTGTTTATTAAAACGTTCGTACAGATAACCCTTGTATTTTTAACGAACTTGCGATCATCAGAAGGTACTGTATAAAATCGGTACATGTATGGTATCACGTAGAAATCAAGGAATCGATCATCGGTACCCGATAAGCTCGAAATCACATTGGAATCGAATAGAAGCCCTTTCTCGGAATTATTTTCCCCGAGACTTTACAGTTGAGAAATTTTCCGTCTACGGGCGACGTGTACTTCTTCTACGTACGACGTATATACATACATACATACATTTATATATATACATACATACATTCGTACATACGTACATACTACAGTATGTAGTCGAAAACGGTGAAAATCGTAGGCGGAGTAAGGGCCTCGAGGTATTCACGAAGGACGATTGCGTACAATGCGCGCTCGTAGGCGCGGCAATCCCTCAACTTGTCACTTATGCCATCCCCTTCCTCTCTCTCTCTCTCTTCTTGTCGTACGATTCGTTCCTCTTCACCCCCTCTCCCTCTCTCCCCCTCTCCCTCTCTCTCTCTCTTTCTCTTTCCACGATAGGAACCCTTTCATTCGACGGCACGACGACGGTTCCTTTCATCCGTTGAACCATTTCATTCGTGAGACTCGAGACGAAGACGAAAACGACGACGAAAGCCTGGCTTGAAGTTGACCTTCGACCTTACTCGAGAAGTTCGAATAGTAGAATATCTCGCTCTTCTTCTCCTTCCTCAAGGTCGTCTCTGATGTCGAAGAACTCGTAACAAACGAAAAAACGGACATTTCTTTTCTGTTTGTTGCTATTGGTAAAGATTCCAGAGAAATGTTTACAGTGTCACGTTATCGTTCTACGCTTTCGTTTTTGCTTTACTACTTTGTTCCTTGGATTTTGTTTAGTGAGTCAGTCGTTATCAGGCCGTAACAGAGTGAACGTCGCACAAGATCGAAGTTTAATGGTAAGATGTCGCCTTCATTCTTTTCCTTTCAATCTGAATTTACGTTTTTCCTACGAAGCAACGTGTAATTGTATCCATTATATTTTACGTTCATTGCGATTAGATAAAATTAAAACTAGTTATAATTATAGAAGATTTATATATTATACATACGAAATTTAGAGATTACGTGAACAAAATGATCACGTTATTTTATCGTAATTTTGATTTCCCTATTTATACTTCGCTATTCTTTCACAGTGCGATAAACAAAGCCAACGACTGGATAATATCTCGATAATAATTCGCACGCTTGTTCTCATAAATCACAGAAATGAAAGGTGATAATTTATTTACAATGTATCGTTATCGTCTTTATTACGATTGTCGCACTGTTTTTTGAATATATAGGTAATATCGAAAATGAAAGTACGCCGATGCATGTTTGCAGGAAAATAAACTCTCGAAAGGGATGGACATAGGAGAAAGGGAGGTGGAAGGATTAAAATTTAATTATCGACGATGCTCGGTAATGGATCGCGCAGTCGTTACAAAATTATTGGACGTTTGGCGGACGTAGAAATATTTGCTCGTAATATATATTATGTAGAATTATTTTTAAGCGGATTTTCACGTGCAATATGGTCTTATCGGTGAACGAGGCATTAGCAAAGCGGCTCTCGAATAATTAAATACCACAATGATGAAACACGATGATTTTAATACACACATGTACATGCAGCACACATACACACACACATACCTGTATGTATGCGCGCGCGTACACAGGACGCCGACTACGAAAATGATTCCCTTTGTGCGTCCCATCGAACGATACCACTAGATACGATTTGTTTCGAATGGTTCTTTCACTGTAAGCTTTCATTATAATATTCGTGTATCCATGAGAGTTCCCAGCGTTAATCCGATTGTGGTTTGTCGGGTCGTGAAATCGCAACGGGAAATGCGAAAGTCGATATCGAATCGTACTCATCAGAGAGATTGAAATATTTTTTTTCTTTTCTAAAATAATAATACAACATGTTTTCTTATGTCTCATCGGTACAATTCAACGTCCTTTCGATTCATCGTCTTCTAATTTAAATTTATAGCATCGATTATATTTCAGGTGAAATTTCACGAATTACGTTTTTCTCGATTTGAAATGTCTGATACATATACATAAATTTTTTTTTTAACGAAACACGACAGACAGCGAACTATATACACGTCGTATGTTGTTCTGCATTTATTCTCATGTTAAAAATTATTTTCAATTCATGTTTACAAATATTTCTTTTAATTTTATTTTTTTTCTCGAATAACGTTTATACGTTTACGAATATGTATTATACAAAGCCGATTGGATTCGATGTATACGAAATCTAAAGACGACGTTGCGCGTCCAAGTAGAAACGGACATACAACGTAGAAGAGGAACGCCTCTAGCGATCGGTAACCGGAAATAACATGACGTACCGTGATGTCGACGTCAGAGAAAGGAACCATAGGATTCAAACGTCGACTATGCTATGAACAAAGTTACATCTCTCCCCCTCTATCTCTTTCTCTCTCTCTCTCTCTCTCTCGCCTTTTATATAATCGTTCAAAAAATATTTTTACGAGGAACTTTGTAGAAGATTTTTTTGTATTCATTCTTTTTGTTTTATTTATTAACGATTTAACAATGTTTAATACAAAAGAGATTCGGTTAGAAAATTGGAATTACATTATTGACTGATTTCTCGATAGAAAGAAAGATGAAACTAAGTAATTTTGTCTATCTATCTATCTATCTATCTATTTATCTATCCATCTTCATCTCTATTTCGAAAGAAAGAAAATCAAAGAAGGTAGATAGAATTAGTAGAGTGCGAGAATGAGTGGAGTGCATACACGAAGACAGAGATAGAAAAAAACCGTAAAGAAAGAGAAAAGAGATGAAGAGAAACGTAGAAAAAGAGAGAGAAGACACTAGATGCTTTCTCGGTTGGACACAAAAGATGTGACCGACATAGTTGACCGATTCTGTCACCGTTGCTAGGAGTCTGAGATAAATTAAAGAAAAACAATTGTCGTTCCCAAGTTATCCCTTCCATATCTTTTCAAAGTCCTTCGTCGTGAACGGCAAAACGTCTCATCCGTTAGTTAATTTAACGAAAGGTGAAAAGGATCTCTCTTCGTGTACATACTACGTCGAACGAAAATCCTCAGATTAAATACAATATAAGATTTCAAATGTCCTTGAATGAAGAAAGAAAAAGAAAAAATAAACACACATATATGTGTACTACGCTGTACACGTATTATATAACATAACAAGTAATTTTCTCAATGTTATTAAATACATACGAAATATTTTATTCTCTTCGATATACAATAGATTATTTAAAATGACTTCTACGAGTACGACCTTCACGACTTACGAGCAAAATAAGATAATTACTCGACGATATTTTCGCGAAACAAATGATGGAAAGATATATAAGATATCCTTCCCATAAACTCTTCTTACCTTAGCAACCAACATGGAAACTTGAATTTAGTTTGTTCTGACGTTAATACAGCTTCTAATTAATAACTTACCATTAGCTATAGTTACACTCCTATTCATAGCAATCTGACTACCACTAACAACTCTATTAAACTACATCCACAAACCGACGTACATTATAATCATCGACTTTCACGTTATCTGTTCAGAATAATCCTGTAAGCAGGATTTCAATGGAATAAGCTAGCCGAAGGTCGTCGTGAACCTTTATAAATAGAAACTGGTTGACGCTCTATGGTGGTGGTTTACATGCTTTGCGTCTCCTGAGAACAATTCAACCGTTTCCATATACGTACGTTCCTACGTCATATGGCTTTGAGAAACCATATAAAATGAACAAAGCTTTCTATCCAGATACCTAAATATGTCTGATACGAGATAACTGTTTAAATGAAAAATCGCCTTTTTGTTGAATTTTTATAGTAATATTTGTGAGTATCTAAACTAATTGTATGTTCGTCGACATTTTAATCGTAGTTGAACTCGCAGATGTACAATGTTGTTTTATTTTCGTAGTCGTAATAAAAAGAAGTGAGTTTTTTGAAGTACCATTCTAATTCAAAGAAAAAAAGTATAAGAAGTTAGTATCTCTTTCTCTCTCTCTCTCTCTCTCTCTCTCTCTCTCTCTCTCTCTCTCTCTCTCTCTCTCTCTCTCTCTCTCTCTCTCTCTCTCTCTTTCTCTCTCCCTCCTTCTGTGGTCAACCGGGGTAGCATTAAGAAGAAGGAAGAATCTCTCTAAGGGATATAAGGCGATGTCCTCGGGCAACGAGTTACAAGGAGAAAAGGAAATTTTGCAAGCGAAACTTCAATCAAATGCACGAAATAGAAGAGGAAAAGCGTAACTTTGTTGCGAAGCACTCTCTATCCCTCTTCGTCTTCACACTTTTCTTTCTTCCGCGTAGACAGTCAGCCAATGGCAAAAATTCTGGCCGTATTCGTCTGTCCTTGGGGCTACTTCGGGTCGTTCTTCGAGAAAATCCATGGAATTTTCGATGCGGCAGTGGGCGGACTGAACGCCATACCGAATTTGCAAGTAAATTGTCAATTTTCTTTCATAGATACATAGTTCGCAAGAAGACGAATGCATAAAAACGGACACCATTTTAAACCCATGCCGAGTACGAAATTTGATTTGACAATGTTTCCATTTAAAATCGATTAATATTTAGTAGCAGCATAACTATCGATACGTTGGATATTCCAATAATCGAAAACGAACCGTATATTGAATAGTAATAATACAAGTAAAAAATAATTCGCTATGCGAGCCCGATTTCGGAACTCGACAATGCACTCGAGCATTCGTAATTCTTCGAAGATGTGGAGAGAGATAAAGAAGAGGGAGTGAGATAGATAGATAGATAGATAGAGAGAGGGAGAGAGGAAGAGAGAAATGGAGAGGGAGGAGCGTAAGCCCTTTCGAAGCATCGACAGAAAAGCGAATCCAGGAAGAAAAAGCGAAACCTTCTGCTGACGTCGCTGGCAGTCCCTGCGGCGTCTAACTGAGATTGCAGTTGCACATCTTGCAGTTTCGCTTTTTGCAGCTAGCTTTTCTCGTCGAACGCATTCCATGGAGCAAGTAAGGCTGCTTGGTAGTATTAGCTTTCTCTCATACCTACCATTTCCACGCTCGCTTTTCTTTCTTCCCTCTCATCCGATTACTCCTAGACTTCTCTTTCTCGCTCTCTTTTCTTCCTTCTCTTTTCTTTTGTTTCTCACACTTCCTTTTTCATGATTTTTCTCCTTCGATAATCATTCTCCCTCGTCTTCGCGTGTTTTCTTTTCAAGGAAACAAATCTTTACCACTATCCACATTTTTCTTGTACCTCCGAATCATTCGTTTATCTTACCCCCTTTTTTCTTTTTCTTTTTCTTTCTTCTTCTTCTTCTTCTTCTTCTTCTTCTTCTTCTTGTTCTTTTATCATGTGCTTTCTCAAAGATTCACTTTGCTTTCTCATAATCTTCTATTACCTCAAATCCTTCCCAATAGACCTTGACATTTCGCCGGTCTCCGACCTTCCACTTTCTCTCTCCCTCTTCGTCTTTCTCTTGCATCTCCTTTTCCTACTCCTTCTCGGCCCTGTATATTGATTATATAAGCGGCCGAATATACTAACTCTGCTAAAAACATTCACCGTCCATCCGATATCTCCCCTTTGGTTTACATATTCCCACCACCCATCCAGCTCGATTCGATCTCCACGTACATACACTTACAACGAATAGAAATGCAAGAGAAAGGGTAGCTTTAATTGTGGTAGATATCTTTAGAATCTTCGAACAAAGTGGTGAAACTTTGATCTTAATCGCTCAAAATTCGAGAAGAGAAGCTTTGTTTTTGTATGTATAATCTGATTACAATGTATGAACGAGTAGATTGAATAATTAGCTGTAATAAACTTAGTACATGCTCTATCCATAATCGTTTCTTGCGTGCATACGTTCACGAATCTTCCTATTTCAGAAGGACGTAAATGTCACGTTTAAATAGTCCACTATTTGTTAGGAGGTCGTACTAAATCGTCTGTATATTTGGTAAATTAGCAGTTGTGATAATATCAAATGTAGAAAAGCGATTGAAATTAATCGAATAACGAATGAATTATATTCGTAGTTTGTTCACATCAGTTCAAGTATAAGCCGTTAATATATTCTTCCGAATAAATATCCTTTTTCTCGTTTCCTTCGAGCGAAAGCGCAATTCATTGGAATCCGTTGTCCCATACTCTCTCGCATTTACTGAAACGCTTTACATTTTTTATTATTTTCTACCATTTCTCTCGATCTTTTCAGCTGGCCGCACTTTTAGAATTGGTATATCCATTCCGTGAGTTTCATTTGGAAATATAGAATCGTGTTAGAAAATTAACAAGCTCTTAGTTGATCCCCCATGACCGATGAACCCAGCACGTTGTTTTGAATGCATTCGATAAAAGGTTCGAAAGACCGCGAAAAAGGAATCGTGGCACACAGAGAGAAAGACTTTCTCGGCATTTTATCTCCAGTGCGTACAAACATGCGGATTAATATTTTTTCCGTCCGATTGCGGATAGTCGAACCAAGAGAAAAAGCAACTGATAGAAAGTGAATGGAATAGAGAGGCAAGATCTTCCTCTCTTTCTCTCTTTCTCTCTCTCTCTCTCTCTCTCTCTCTCTATCTCTATCTATCTATCTCCCTACGTACGTACCTCTCTCCCTCCCTCTCTCGATTCCTCCCTCCCTCCGGCAGAGAACCGGCGCATAACGAACCGTCGCCCGTGAAAGAGAAAAACGGGCAGAAACGAACAAAAAGCGGAAGAATGGTTCAATGAAGCAAAAATGCACGTGCCAAAAATTTCATCTCGTTGGCCACGTCATTTTTGTGCGCATACCTCTCCCTTCGGGGAATTGATTTTCCATAGAGCGAAGCGTCGCGTGATCATTTTTGGCTCGCTGCTCCGACTGAGATTTTTTTTCCTACACCCGCCTCCTCTTCGTCCTCTTCCCTCTACTCTCCCTCCCCCTCCTCCTCCCCCTCCTCCTCGCCTTCCTCAGCACCATTTTGCGTTCGTTACTTCCGCGATCCTATCGTGAAAGACCGAAAAATTCGAATGTTTTCATCTCTAGAGTGAATGATCGTGAATTCTTTTTTTTCCTTTCCTTCTTCTTTCTCTTTTTAAGTTTTATAGGATTTTTATGAAGAAATAAATTGTTTCGATGTACCCGCGATAAATATGATCCATTAAAAGTTCGATTATAGTTCGTTAGTATTATAAATTATAATTATAGTTCTAATGAACTCTGTTTATGGATTTTATAAATACTCTGCCGTATCTTTAAATGCTTCTCACGTAACCTATTAATAATTGTATGGAGAACGATAATCGCTTTATTCGTCGTTCGACTCTGATTTTATACCACCCATAGTATAATTTCGTAAAACTATTATGGCCGAGCGTAGCGTGCGGCGAACTTTGCCAATTATATTCCCTGGATTCCCGTACCGCTAAATATCGCAAGTATAGCAAGTAAATTATGTTTATAAAAGGGGACCAAATATTATCTATTCTCGCGGTATGCTTCATTTATTTATCCTGAACCATGGAATTCCAGAAATAAACTGTATTTACATAAAACTTAGTCAAAACGTACATAATTATTAGAGAAAGCAACGTTGGTAATCGTTACCAATATATATAATACATATAAATATATATAAATATAAATAAATAAATATCTATATACATAAAGGACATTTTTACATCGACACTATGTTAATACGTCTCCTCAAAAATCACTTTCGACAATGTAAAATCTCCGAGCGTTTATTACTTCAGAAGTGAGAAAAGGAAAGAAATAAAAAGAAGAAAGAAGAAAGAGCTGTTACAAAAGGACAAGGGACAAGTCTCTAAGGGAAAAAAAAAGAAAGATAGGAAAAGATAGATATAAAGAGAAAGGAAGAGAGAGAGAGAGAGAGAGAGAGAGAGAGAGAAAAGAGAGAGATAGGAAAGAAGAGAAGAGAAGAGAAAAGAGGGAGAGAGAGAGAGAGAGAGAGAGAGAGAGAGAGAAAAGAGAGAGATAGGAAAGAAGAGAAGAGAAGAGAAAAGAGGGAGAGAGAGAGAGAGAGAGAGAGAGAGAGAGAGAAAAGAGAGAGATAGGAAAGAAGAGAAGAGAAGAGAAAAGAGGGAGAGAGAGAGAGAGAGAGAGAGAGAAGGAACGATAGTTTTTGCAAGAAACGACGCTCGACTTTCATCTTTCGTGAGATATTAAACTACGGATTGAAGGAACGAAGAGGAAGGAAAAGGAAGAGTAAGAAGGAGAGCCACGGATATACGGGCTTTCGCGACATTACGTAAATATGCAAAGGACCCCTCGTTTTTCACGTTTAAATCTCATTAAATTGTACGTTTTCGCGTCTCTACGGAACATTTCATTATACATGCTGAGAAGAGGAAGACGAAGATAATTCGTATCTACCGTGGGCGTGACATTAAAAACGCGTTTCGCGATTCGAGAAGATTCGTCTGTTAAGATTAAAGAAAAAAAAAAAAGGAAAGAAGAGAAAAGAAAGGAAAAGCAATGCAAAAGAAAAAAACATAAAAAGAAAAAGAAAAGCTACCATTTGGACTTCATAACACGATTGTGGTGCGTCGATCCATAATACATTATCCATAATCCATAATCCTTAATCCATAATGCAGTCGTTGAGACTCGTCGAATATTATGCGCTTCATCCGAGTTTTCCTTTTCCTTTCTTTCCTCTCGTCCTTGTCACCAAAACTCCTTTCACCATCCTCTCATATTTAATGCATTCGTTAATGTACAAGTTTTAGCATTTTGACCGAACCACCTCTGTTAGTCCCTCGGACTCGGAAAAGCCGCTCTCCAAGGGAAAGGAAACGTCTATCCTTTTTTTCTTTCTCTTTCTTTCTCTTTCTCTCTTTTTCTCTCTCACATACTTTTTCCTTTTGTTTTCTTTTCTTTTTTTTTTATTCACATGTCTCCTCCCCTCTCCCTCTTGATCTTTTTGAAAATGATTGATTCGACCTCCCAGTGGATTGCGAGGAAACCGACCGAACAGAGTTCGTTAAAAGCAAAGTCTCTTCGCTCGCGAACACGCGAGGTACGTACTACCTACGTTTTCCCCCGACTCATCTGTCTTTTTCTACTTGGAAGACTAACGCTATAACGTTTTTAATTTATAGTCTGAACGAACTTTTTTATCGATCGGTTTACCATCCTGCAAACGATACGATGCTTGATTTTTGTATAAAACTCAAAGTAGTATATGTTTCCTAACATATGAGAAAGTCTCCTCGATGCTTGATTACGAGTGACTTGGTACCACCCTTAAATAAACAAGCAGCGATTAACTCGAAAGGATCAAAATCACTTTGATAATGATCGTACGTACTTACGTAATTATCTTTTAAACGTTTGGAAAGAAAATGCGCTTGTTTATATGAATGCGTATTTGTTTTGCGATAAGAAGATAGAAAGAGGAAAATATAAATAAAGGAAATAACAGAAAAGAAAAATAATATGTAGACGTTGGAAAAACTCAAAGTTTCATAGCCGATCGATCATGGAGAGCAGTTTCCTTGGTATCTTCTCGCGTACGTGGATTAAACGTTGGTAGGGCTAGAATGTCCGCGTCTTTGAACTTGACACGGGTCACCTGACTCCGTGGCCTTTAGACTCGGCCCGCCTTGTCGCGACCCTCCTTTCGCTCCTTGACTCGCCCTCTCTCCGAGTCTCTCCCCTGACTCTCTGATAACGTCCTCGATAATCCCACGCTATCCATTACTCACCTCCACTTTTAAACCCCCGTCGAAGCTTCTAAAGGAAGCCCCTATATATTTCTTTTTATTATTACCACGTTAAGAATACATATTCTATAATATTTAACGTCATCATTTCGGCCACGTAATTATCATGGTTTATCGAAGAATTTGAACATATTCACGTTATACGAATATATTCCTGTAGTCTACATATGACTACAGGAAGATACGAATACGATTAACATATCTACGTGAATTATCGGTCGAATAACAATCGATTATGTATTCAAAAATATTCGTTCATTGGAATTGGAGAAAAAGACAGGGACAAAAAAAGAGAGAGAGAGAAAGAGATAGAGGAAGAAGAGAGAAAAAGAGAAAGAAAGGGAAGGAGAGAGAAAGCTAATCAAATAGTAACGCATACTAATTAACCGATTACGTTTTCGAGGTTGTTAGCTCCCGGTCCACGCGGTGCACGACACATCGAACTACAGCTAATGGGTCGATATTCGCGGTAGAAAATTAAATAGATAACTATATTTGCCGAATACAGGGTTGGACGTTGTCCGGCCAATAATAAACAATCCGTTATAGGCTTAATTACGCGAGTTGTCATCGTCGCTTATAGATAGACACGCATTTTCTACCTCTCTCTCTCTTTCTCTCTCTCTCTCTCTCTCTCTGCCTCTCTCTCTCTCTCTCTCTCTCTTTCTCTCTCCTCTTTCTATCTCTCTCCGTATTTTCCTGCGGTGTGGATCGTTAATCAAGACCGAGCGTGGTTCTCTTTGACGAGAACTATAAATTACCAAATTTCATCGATATACACTCAAATCTGTGACTAATTATCGATCGTAATATATATAGTGAACGAAGATACTCCCAAACTGCGTACTGCCAACGCTTTTAGAAAGATTATTATTGATCATAATTCATGAGATCATTAGAAAATCCATATTAAATAATTTTAATTTAATAAAAATTGTAAACCATGTTTTTATGGTTGGGAATCGATTTGAATCGTTTATTCTTATTGAAATTCTCAAAAAAGTATTTTCATAATTAATAATTATTTGTACGTATCGATAAACATATTTTTTTCGGGGTTTTGTCGTCCAGGAAAAAAAAGGGAAATCATTTGACGAATGATCTCCTTTATTTAATTTGATTCGATTCTTTTTAAAATATAATAAAATCTCCTCGAACTCTCCATATCGTATAAATTTACTTCTCGTCATTGCTTTTGGTAAAACGAACGTATTCCTGTTTCGAATGGAGAACCGATTCGATGTGCGAACGAACGACCCAACGACCCTCCGTCGTCTCTGTGCCAAAAGTTATTTCCGTTGGAAATTTATCGCTCTGACAAGAATCGAGACGTCATTTCCGGATGATGAGTCGAACAAAGAAGTAAAAGTTAAATGTCGTCGACCGTGTGCGAGAAGATCGACGCTAGCATCCAAAATAATTGCCGCGCTATTCGCACGTTCTATACGTATGTACATATGTATATATGTAGATATATATGTATGTATTTACATAATACCTTTTTCAGCGGGTTTGAGTCTCGCAAAAGGAGGAAAAGAATACCCGAAATATAAAATATGCAACCTGCAGAAAAGATTTACTCTCTTCGTGCGTGAATGAGACGAGAATGTACACGCGCGACCTATTTTCCATTTTATTTTTCATATTCGAGCTTGTTCCAAAGTTTCTATCTAGCAACGTAACTATATACATACATATAAGTAACAGCGATACATATTTTAATGATTTTTTCGTTCATACGTGGTTTACAACCGAATAAGGATCGCCTCACGGGGTAGTTTTTATCGTCTATATAATAATAAAAAATATTTACTAGACGATCGTTCTTTCGACTCGTATTCGCAACTCTTTTATTTACAATAGAAACTGTGTTATTCGAAATGACAAGAGAACTATCAAGTATATGTAGATACTTGTATAAATAAATTTATATATAAATATGTTATGAAACAAATTAAGTAGACAGTTTTTATCGAAGAAAAATGAAAGAAAATCTTTTGATTAGATGCTTGAATTTTGAAAGAACTTTCGAATAACAAAGATTTTATCTTACTTATTACATGAAACAGAAAAATACTTTTAGTCTCTATTTAATAATGCTATCCGAAGTTTCTCGCTATGAATATAATTAACGATTCGAGGGACGAGTCTCCGATTTGTCCTCCCGATCGCACACAAAGAAGGGCCAATCGAAGAAGGGTAACCTCCCTTCACCGGGAAACTCACCCTTAGTCCTCCATCCCTTTGGCAGGACCTTCGTGCTGCTGGCAATCGCTTAACGAGTCGGAAAAATCAAGTCTCCTTTGGCGAGCACGGCCTCGCCTTTGGCCCGTCGTAATGCGTGTCTAATTAACCATAAAAATAACGAGATTTTTGCGGGCACGTTCCGTGAAGCAGCGTTGGAATCGATTTACGATTTGTAGAGAAAACGAGAAACAGTAAGAGAAAGAAAGAAATAGACATAAAGAAGAGAGAGAGAGAGAGAGAGAGAGAGAGAGAGAGAGAGAGAGAGAGAAGACGAGCCGGGTATTTTAAAAAGAGCTTTTCAAAACGAAGTCACGGTACATAGTCATAATGAGAAAGAAAAAAGAGAAAAGAAAGAAAAAGAGAAAGAATATGAGAGAACAAGGAAGTCTTTCGCATTACTCCATAACAAAGCGTACAGTTCATTCGTCCTTTCGAAGTAGATCATGGACCAAATGAACCATTCCTTCGTCATTCTCAATGAGTATTAAAACTATTCACCGGAACGTGACTCAATCGGCATAAGTATGTACGAAATAACGAACGATATAACACGCTCAACTAATTCTACGTTTTGTGGAACGGATAAGAATCCTTCGAATTACCCTTAGTAACAGTCAACAGCAAAGGAGGACGTGGACCGGCGATGGTTATATATAATAATCGTATGACGGGAGATATTCGTCCCCTTGGAGAAATATCACGGAGGACTATGGCGGATGTAAAATTTCACCGCAAACTTTCCAAGTTAGTAGACCCAGGAACGCGTCTCAATGGGGAGGAAAAGGATGAGGTGATGATTTGACCGGAGGGTGCGTCGTCAGATTTGTCTCGTTAGAGTTCACATTGTGTCTGCCTACGGCCGATTTACGCTTTCTCTCTCTCTCTCTCTCTCTCTCTCTCTCTCTCTCTCTCTTTTTCTCGTTCTCTCTCTTTCTCTCTCTCGAGTTTCCCTCGTTATAGCTATTCGCATTCTTCCCTTATTCCAACCATTTTCCTGATCCTTGGCCATTTTTGTACTCCTTAGTACCTAACGAGCTTCCATTAAGGCCAACAATATGTCTTTCGCATTTGCCAGCAATTAGTAGCGTCTATCGCATTACCCTCTCGCAGAGCATCCTTTTCATTTCACGACATAGCCTGCGTGTAATCTGACTTATATGTCCCGTCGTCTCTCTGTAAGGTATATATGTATTTATGTGTGTATGTATTTATGTATGTATGTATGTACGTTTATATCTATGTACGTACGTATGTATGTACGCGTGCTCTATCACACTAACTCGAGATCTCATCCGCACCGTTAAACCGACAACGAATAATTTTGTTCTCAATGTTGAGAGAGACCACTTCAAGGATTAAAAGAGTTAACTTATATATTTTCTCTTTCTTGTCCGTGCAAACTTATCTTCGGTATATTCTACGAAATACATACATAAGCGTATAATTTATCTCTACAACGTTATTGTAAATGTTATACGTAGAAAAAAATTGTCCGTTCTCTTTATTCTACAAAAGACCGTCTCTTCTCGTACTTGAGTTTAAAAGAGAATTCTCTCTCAATTTGGTTAATCTGATCACACATACGTTACTGTCGTTAAACAAGGAAAATCTTTTCATGTTGTAGATTCAGAAGATAAAAAAGGGACTTTGTCTGTTTCAGCGAGTTCACCGGATCCACGCCAGTGTCCTTACCTTGGTAAATTCACGGTAACCGGAGTTAACCATAATCAGAGGAACACTCGTGAAAGTCGGAGAAATCAACATCAAGAGTCTCTGACGAGCAGGCACGAGGGTGAAAAGGTTAGACACGCTCAGGAACGGATAGTCGAGGACCGTCGTGGTCGAAGCAAAATCGATTTTGAACTTGAGAAGAGACGAGCGAACAACGAGTATCTCGTGCGTGAGCGAATGGGTAGACGGGCCAGATCGAATCGTAATAACAGAAGTCACAGAGATCAACAGGAGTCCTCTTCTTCGTCGAGATTAGTTTCAGAACCACAGGAGTTGGTTCATCGGGAACATGGTTCGCGTTTGAAGGCGAAAAAACGAGAGAAAATTTCGGACGAGCTTGGTAACGACGAAGATGGTGATGATGGATCGAGCAGATCGAAGAGAAATTCGAAAATGACGGATTTCTTGGAAGACTTTACCGAGTTCGCTCATATGAAACAATTTTGGATGCCGAACTTCGACGACGTGGGAACGTCGGCCATTTTAGAAGTCGACGACGACGAATACTTTGGGGATTACCCTGATACTAAGAAAGCACCGAAGAAGAGATCGTCCCAAGGCGTTCGATCTTACAAGAGCATGTCCTTTGCGGATCTCACGAGAATGCGACGAGATCTCGAGAATCTTGTACACGAAGAAGAAGTTACAAGCGAGACCAGAGAGAAGAGAGAAGAGGTCGAATCAAGGTGCAACGCTGAGATCACCACTCTTACCGTTGGCTGTTCTACCGCAGACAGAATGGAGTTTCAAAGCGACTGCGTGGATGAGGATGCAGTTACCGGTATATCTATTACTAACTTACTATTCTGTAATAAATAATCGATTTCTTCATTCATCGATAAATTCTATGCGTGTAATCAATGATAAGAAGAAAGAAAGAGAGAGAGAGAGGGAGTGAACATCCCTTAGCTATGGGGTCAATTGATAAAACTTTAGAAAGCGGGAGAAGGTACTTTAAAATTATGTAGGGTCCTCTCTTAATTTGACGAAACTCTGTATTATGCTCGTTGGACCCTTGCAATCGGCAAAGTTTCATCAAGGGATAATGGTGCTCGAAGGGTAACGACTGTCCCCGAGAAGTCACCCTATATTAACCCAAAAGTTCACAATGTACCTACTCCCTCTCGCCCCTATTCTTCTCTCTCTCTCTCTCTCTCTCTCTCTCTCTTTCTCTCTCTTTCTCTGTCTCTCTCTCTCTCTTTTCCTCTTTCCATGATTTGACACTTGTCCCTATTCTAAAGCAATCGTCTTTTCTGCTTTCCAGCTTACTCCTGCCATGGAAGGTGGATAGATGCGGAGGGTACTCAGTTCGTGATCGCGACCCCACTCGCGCGCAGAACAACGTGGTCGAACGATAACAACAGGCCGCAGCCCTACAGGAACACCCAAAGATTGTGCTTCATGTACAAAGAGAGCGGTGGGGTTGTTAGTTTGACTGCCAGCCCCGTGGCATGTCAAAGAGGCATCCCTCCACCCGCACCGATGTTGGCCTTCAACGCGACCAGCACCGGTAAGCAAGCCACTCTTCTGATCGTCCTCTTCGATCCTCCTCTCTACTCTCTTTCTCTTCCTCTTCTCTTTCCCTCCATATAACTTACTACTCGAACTTCGAGTATCAAAATACGACCATGTTCATGATGCTCGTTCCTTTCGAATTTTGAGACAATCTTCGAGTGACGTAAAATTGATCAAATTCATAAAATCGATCGAGTTTCCTCCATTTAATGTTTCCTATCTAACCAATTTTACGAACAAGGTAGTGAAAGTATCGATTCACGTTGTCGCAGGTCAGTGTATGGAGGAGAACAACGGGCAGATGCATCGAGCGACGTACCTGACGATACTCCTGCTGACGGCGGTGGTCGTGATATTTAGGTGATTCTAATCGAAAAGACGACGACGACGACGACGACGACGATTTTCAAGAGAAGCGTTGAATGACCTTCGTGGGAAAATGTTTTATCGACGAGGATGCCGAGCGACGAGAGAAAAAAAAAAAGAAGACAGAGCGAAAGAGACCGCCTCTGGCGCGAAGCAACGGCAGCGATCGTTCGAACGTCGAGGCCAATGGAAAAAGATGGAGGAGGAGAGGAAGAGAAGAAGGAGGAGAGGGAGGAGAAGGAGGAAGAAGTACAGGGTGCTCTGCTGCTGGTGAAAGAGGAAGGAGACGTGGGACGGAGAAGAGGAAGAAAGAATCGATTCACTGGCTTTGACTGCCTTCGGTCGATAGGTCCTGCCAAGTCTCCTATCTCTTTCCCTCTTTCTCTCTCTCTCTCTCTCTCGTTTTCATTCACTCTCCTTCTCTTTCCCTCTGTCTGACTCTCTCTCTCTCTCTCTCTCTCTCTCTCTGTGCCTTCTCTCTCTCTCTCTATCTATCTATCTCTCTTTCTCTCTGTCAGGAGAAATTCGTGCTCGTACGATCATCGTTTTGGGAGTAAAGGGAAAAGGAGAGGAAGAGGAGGAGAAGATAAAGGGGAGAGAATCAGCTCGACCGCCAGAAGGTACAAACTCCGCACACTATCGTCGACCGTCGACCCTTTGAGGCGAGCCGGTGATCTTCGATCCGTGAACGAAAGGATAAGGATGCACCCGGAGAACGTGCGGACTCTTTTTCCTGACTACGGTCAAACGAACGAACGATGAGAGAGTAAGAGTAAGAAATAGAATGAGAATGAGAAAGAGAGAGAGAGAGAGAAAGACAGAAAGAGAAAGGAGAGAGAGAGAGAGAGAGAGAGTATCAGCTGTATGTACAAGCGAGAAAATACGCGTTTTCCTTCGTCTCTCAACACTTCTCGCCAATACGGCCAGTAGCTTTTTTTACCGACACGTTGTGTACACATGTAGCTCGTAGTAAACGCGCGCGTGCTAGATAATTAAAGTCCTCGATAAGAGAAGAAAAGGATGAACGAACGAACGAACGGTTTACCGTGGTCGGACCATATCAAAGCGAGGCGAGGATCGGTCGATCGTTCGTTCTGTTTCTTTCTTTTTTGGACACGAAGGATTACGCGAGGAAAGAGAAAAGGGGAGTAAAAGAGAGAGAGGAGAGATAGAGAGAGAGAATGAGAGACCGATCGTGAAACGAAATATAAGCGCGGTAATCTCGTTCTAGCTAGTAAGCCAAGCGACGAGGCGGGCTCGTTATCTTCTAAGGTAGGAACTACATAGACAGAGAGACTATCCTTGATAAAAGCAGAGACGACGACGGGCAATTTACTCTGCAAACGTTTCCCTCCTGGAATCACGGTGCTCGCCAGACTTCTCCATCTTTTATATATAAACCCACTTTAGGCGACGTAGGCGCCTTTAATTTATAATTATATATGTATATATATATATATATAGATGTATATATATATATGTATGTATATATATATATATATATATATATACATATATACATATCCAAGAAATGTATTTATCCATCCATGGCTTGCCTAGGAGAGGATGTCAGAAGAAAACCGCCGAAACCGATGGAGAATCGTGAGCGTATATCGGCACGAGATCAAATTCCATGACCTTTCGTGTCGTGTGTATGTTTGTATGTATGTGTTTATGTGTGTATTGAAAATGGAAACGAATTTTAGAGTAAATAGCCCTACGACGATCGATCGAACGAACGAAACGCGGCCGTCGCGGCGATCGCTCGACGCCAAGGATAATTTTAATGTTTTTGCCTGTATAAAGAGATTATTATAACGCGACGAGGGCTATGTAAGAACAAATGATTCAACGCAATACAACCTATTCGATTATACATATAGGGAAATGATTATTTTATGCGACTACTAGGATGAGAGAGGGGAATGAAAGAGAAATATAGAGAGAAAGAGAGAGAGAGAGAGAGAGAGAGAGAGAGAGAGAGAGAGAGAGACGAACGATACGAGGGGACAGTAAGAAAGGAAGAGAGAAAGAGGTGAGGATGATAAGTGATGTGGAATAGAGGCAAAGAAGAGGAAAGAAAATTTGGAAAATTTTATACTTCGCTGCACATTTATATGTCGTCGTATAACTGTGATCGATTTTTTTTCTTTCCGACAAGTTCGCCTAAAACAGATGATAGAGAGGAGGAAAGAGAGAAAGAAAGAGAGAGAGAGAGAGAGAGAGAGAGAGAGAGAGAGAGAGAATGATTTAGCCCAAGAATAGAGAAGATTTATTCTTGCATCTCTAATCCGTGTTGCGAATCTCTTCTAAACTCTTTCTCTCATATCCCTCCGACTCGACCTCGATGCGATCGCGAACCTTTTCATTTCTATGGTTTCTCCTCGTAGAGAGAAAGAGAGAAAGAAAAGGGCGTAAGAAAAGATTTTGTTTTCGCAAGGGCACCGAGGTCTCTCCCATTTTTTTTTGTTTTTTTAATAGCGTAAGGAATAAGCAATAAAAAACGCGCAATGGCTGAACGCTCGATAGATGAGAAAAAAAAAGAAAAAATAAAAAAAAGGAACAAAAAAGCGGCGATTAAATGGCGAAAACGATTAATCGTATTTACGAGAGGTAACTATTCGTAAATATATTGATCGGAAGAGATGATTATATCTATTGTGTACCGATTTTCCCTTGAATTTGGATTGAATCTTTTTGCGAAACGAGAAAAGCTTCGAAGGAGACGGCGACGTAAGGAGCGGGCGAATGCAAACGATATTATTGTAACTAATACAGAGTCTATATATTATATTATTGTACAACCATCTTTGTAATAATTAACCCAAACCGAGTGACGAGAGGAAAAACGAGAGGAGGAGACGTGCAATGAGAACATTTGACAATGAAGAAAGGATAAGAGAAAATGTGAGTGTTCGTATGCGTGTGCGTGCATGTGATTTTATGTGAGAAAGAGAGAGAGAGAGAGAGAGAGAGAGAGAGAGAGAGAGAGAGAGAGAGAGAGAGAGATGGAGTGTGACTGAAGTAAAAGATGACACTGAAACATAAAAAGAAAAAAGCCAATCGCTATTTTACCACTTTTTCAATCGCGTTATCGTAGTTTGTATACTATTAAACTTTTCTTCGATTTATCGTTAATTACGTAAACGAAAACCATCGTCGGTGGACCGCGAATAAATCCTCGCGTTTAAATGAAATTGCAATTTATCTTCCCTCCTGTAAACGTCTTATTTACTTAACGTTTTCCATTCGTTCTTTGTTTATCTTCTGGAACAGTATTTTTCCTTGCTAAACTGCCATGTCATTCTAATTACTTTTACATCAATCGAAAATCCTTCGTAATATTCGATATTGTATCAGTCAGATTAAAAATCTATTTAGAAGGGATGGAACGTGATTAACGACGATGGTTTTTCATCCATTTTCGTGGTTTCATAGTTCTCCAATGAGAAAGGAACCTAATCGAGATTCATTTTTTATCTCCTCGAATACCACGATACACATGTCGAATAAAAACCTTTTTATTGTTATGATATCGTCATATTGCGCACACAGAAGATGAAAAAAAAAACGCGATGCTTTATCGGGCCAGCTCGCAAGGCACCTTTTAATTTTTCACGAACAGGTAGGTCTTAGGCGTTAGTGAATCTTAGCAAATTAGCAACATAGAAATGCCGTATCTCGTACCTAAGGAAAGAAAATAAAAGCGAAGGAGCGTATTTAGCGTAATGCATAAAGGAAAGAATCCTTAGTCGATAAGAACGTCTCATAGCTTCGTAGGGATAATAAGCTCATTGTGACAGCAATCAGACGTGGCTGCCCCGCGGTCGAATCGCCAGTAACTCTATCTCCCTTTACCATCATAGATCCTCGATAATAAATCCTAACTCGATCGATCTGTCGCACGATAGAGAAAAATCTGGAACGTACGCAAAGGAGTTAAACAGCGTAATCTATCGAAGGAGTAGTAGCGAACATTAATGGGAGTAATATTTTTAAAAATTCATCAATACGATTTACATCTATACAATGAATTTTAAACGAATGCGAATGAATTTTAAAAATCAACTTCCAGACACGAGTTATCTCTTAAACGTTTTTAATGGTTTTTCAAAGGAAACATCGGATGTCATTTTTAAACGAACCAATGCTCGACGAAAATGTACATCGAAAAGATTAACATGCATACCTGTTTATACGTATGTACACACACACACACACACACACATATATACACATACATATACATATATACATACATATGTGATTGCGACGACGCGACACAGTGGTCTCAGGCCGAACGAGCGTTCCGCTCCAACCGCTCTCCGTTGTTTTCGATTTGCTTGGTGCAAACAGCATCGAGAAATTCGATAATTTTCCAGAGCATCCACAAACATCGTTACTAACCGACCACCTCAATTCGCGTCGGCTGCACTCTCATGAAACATTATGCGCGCCCCGCTTAATGAGATTGATGCAATCGCCTGATGCGTTTAATGCTACCAATTTACATTGGGCCCTAATATCGTGCGCGCGCGCAGACATTCCACTAATGGAGTCGCTAATGAGAAACAGAAGCAACCCTTTCACCCATCCACCCACGTCGTCTCTACCTCTTCGTCTCTCTCTCTCTCTCTCTCTCTCTCTCTCTCTCTCTCTCTCTCTCTCTCTCGTCCTCTATCTATCTCTCTCTCTCTCTCTCTCTCTCTTTCACTCTCTCTTTCTTCCATTTTTAACGATGCGTATAACCGAGTCGTTTAATTCAACGAACGCGATAATTCGTTTACATTACCCCGAAGAAACTCGTTTATTTATCGTTATTCGAATGAACGAGTAACTACGCGATTCAAAAATCATTATTATTTTATTATTATTATTATTATTATTATTATTATTATTATTATTATTATTATTATTATTATTATTATTATTATTATTATTATTATTATTATTATTATTATTATTATTATTATTATTATTATTATTATTATTATTATTATTATTATTATTGTTATCATCATCATCATTATCATCATCATCATAATTCACAGAAAATTCTTTCTATCTTGAATATAACATTCGATTTTTAATCGATAAATCACAGTAAATTTTATCGTAGACATGACGTAGAAAGGAAGAAAAGATAATCTTAATTCTTAATCAACCTCGTGACAATCCTGAAATCCGCTCGCGATTTTAGCAATCAAAAATATAGGTACCTACGTGACGCGATGAGCAGCGACGCATTTTATTATTCGTGATAATGCGTATAAATTTAAATAATTGTTGGATATTTTGTATGCACGTTCGTTCGTTCGTTCATTCGCTCATTCGTTCGTTCGTCCGTTCGTTCGTTCGTTCATTCGTTCGTTCGTTCGTTCGTTCGTTCGTTCGTTCGTTCGTTCGTTTGCGTAAATTCAGATCGGAAAGGCAATCAAAGAATTATCCGCAGTGCGGATATAACCACGCGAAACCAGTCCCGACGACGGTTACGAATGAAGCACGGCTTACGTAATCGGACTTGTCTGCGTTAACGATTTTATGGGACCTCGTCTAATGGGATTATCGGATTACTTCCATGTCCGTACGAGTACTCCCTCGCGATTTATTACTACCGTACGTTGGTGGATTATGCTGCTCATTCTTGGATCTCCTTCCTCGTACGAAGCCGCAATACTCTCGCGGGAACCTTTAAACTCGGCATTCGTGACACTCGCGGGCGAACGAATCAAAATGAAAAGTGCTTCTAAATCGAATCGAAGTTCGCAGAAGCAAAGTCGATCACGTCGAACATTTCTTTCATTGAACGTTCAATCAAGATCGAGACACGTGACAGTCGCGTAAAATTCAAATAGCCGAACTCTTTTCGTCATCATCGGACGACACGTCTAATGGCCTTTTTATAAAGGTATTATATCGTTCAGGATTTTTCAAAAGTATATCTCTTCTCGATCAACAAAAAAATACGAACGTGACCCTATACAAACATTGAAGGAAACACGAAATGGATATTATAACTTAATAATTATATATTAAAAGTTTCGTAAGAGGAAACATGATTCATAAACTCCTCAAATAACGTCTTCTTTAGCTAGATCAAAAATTGTTAAATTATTCCTATCCAAAACTAAATAACGACAATCTTTTCGTACCTAATATCGTGAAAAAACAGGCATGTCAAATCCATTTCGTTCCGCGAATAAAGTAAACTAATTTGGACTAACAGGTTGAGTAGCATCTGTTGCAGTTTCCAAATTTTTCATCCATTTCTTTCTCATAAAATTTATATATGATGTATAAAAAAACACACATACACACAAATTGCAAATTTAATACGTGAAATTGTATACGTGCAGTCAACATATCTTTTAATTATTCAAAGAAGTTTCATGAGCCTAATACTTTGACATGCCTGCCATACAATCCTACCCCTTGAAAAAAAATGAGTGATCGAGAGAAATCCCATTACCATCATCTCAATCGCTCGTATCCAAAAGAAAAAAAAAAGGAAAAGAAAAAAGGAAAAAAAAAAGAAAAAAGGAAAGAAAAAGAAAAAAGAATAAAAACAAGGTCGTAAAATAATCGACGCATTCCCGTCGAATACTTATCCCAAGTCGCTATCCCTTACTACAAGCCACCCTTCTGTTTCTCATCCCCTAACGCGCGTGTCTACGTACAAATACGATATCAACGAGGCACCCTTAACAATCGTAAGAGCGTGGCTTCTAGGTGGTGGTCCATAGTCGATAGATTAAAAACGAGGGATGCTGTATAATACGTACATACGTAGCGATCCTTTGGCATATGGGGACGAAATGTACGGGATAAGTTCTCCCTTCGTTTCTCCTTTGCGTACCCTCCACCCAGAATCGAGGACGTTTTCAATCAAGGGACAATCATCCCTCGACGAGCAATCGAACCTTTTTATCGAATCATCGTAGACATGCATCACCATTTCCCTCTTTTTTCTCCTCGCCCCTTCTCCTCCCCATCGCGCCCTTTTCGCTTCGAACGATACATATATACCCATATATATATAGATAGATACATATATAGATACATGTATAAACACATACAGGTACACAGAACCGACGAAGATACATACGTACATACATACATAAATACGTACATACATACATACATATATACATACATACATACATATATAAATCCCTCGTCATTCTTCGTCCTATATCCATGGTAAAACGACAAGAAGATTTTTCGAAACGATCCGAGAGAAAAAGAGGAGAAAAGAATCAATCGCGTTGCTTATGCAACTTTTCTGTCTTTTCTCTGTTACTCATACCCAATTCCATCTCCCGAAGATAAAAATAAAAAAGGAAAAGAATCGAAAGAACGTATAGGTGTACGTACGTACGCGATAAAGACGTACGAGTGTAAATATATACATATATATATATATATATACATATAAATATAAATATATACATACATATAGTATATAGGATATATGTTAATATCGTATACACGTATTACATGATATATTTGGCGAGTGTACGTGCATCCTTGCGTATGCGTGCGAGCGACACTATTCTGTTGGAATGCATTACGCACGTAACACGCGACAGGACCGCGGGGCAATGATGTATAGAGAGCGATGAAAGAATGAATGGAAGCGTGTGTATTGTGTATATGTGTGCAAGAGAGAAAATGAGAGAGAAAGAGAGAGAGAAAGAAAGAAAGAGAGAGAGAATAGAGAAATAGGAAAACAGAGAAAGAAATAGTAAGGCATATTATTTCCTTCGACTTTTCACGGTACACGATTGGAGGATAATGAATTGAACTGTTTTTCATGTTTGCTTTTTATTAATATGATTAATAGTCTATTGTTATGATATAATTTACTATCGTTATAGTTAGATAATGAAATCGGTCGGTTTCGTCGGGTTGAAAAATAATAAAATAAACGAGGACGTTGGAGAGTTCTCAAATAAAGGAAAGAAAAAAAAAAGAAAAATAGAGAGAGACAGAGAAACAGAGAAAAGAGATCCAAATCGAACGAACATCAACGTTCGATTCACGATTTTCAACGGCTTGCGATCGTTTTCCTATTTTAGCGAGCACCATTAGTGTTCCACCGTCATTGTCAACCGGCTCGATTTACCGATAGACCATAAAAGCCATCGGCCGCGTTTCGAAACGACGCACTCCGATTATGATCGTTCTCGCGAGCACGAACGTTCGCTGCATAATGCGCCTCGCGAATTGTGCAATTGCGTTAAACCGACGTACCGAGTATCGGCATTCTCGTTAAGTATCGATTCCTCGATCGTGAGCATTAATAACGATGGACTTGTAATGGTAAGAGAAGATAGAAGCTATTTTGGCGAACGATATAAACGAACCAATTGTTATCGATATATCGAACGATAGTTTTCTTTTTGCCTTTTTTTGATTTCTTTCTCTCTTTTTTTTTTTCCTTTTTTCTTTTTTTTTTTTTTTTAATCATATCTTTCAAGAATTCTTCCAAGATATTTTTTTCTTTTCAATGTATTATTCAATTCGTGTCCTCTTTTCGTCCATGAATTTTCCAATGAGAAGAAAATTAAGATCAAGAGGAAAAGACAGTCTTAACGGGGTCTCAAACGAAGACAAAAGCTATAGGTATGCGTGAGTATGTACGCTCGATGTGTTGTTCGATGCAACAGAAAGTGTAACTCTGAAATAGCGCGAGTAAATGGGAAAAGATGGTAGAGAGTATAAGTGTGTAAGCTACCTGTGCCTTGTAACAAACTATATATGTATATGTGTATATATATATATGTATATATTAGAGACAAAAAAGGGGGATACAGATATAAAACAGCTCGTACGTATATAGACATATATAAAAAATTAAAAAAATTAAAAATATATATATATATATGTATACATACATACATAACTCTTACGGTAATCTATTTGAAATAATCGTTGCCGTCTCTTCTGAAACAAAAAAAAAAAGAAAAAAGAGAACCCCTCTCAGAATTTCATTCAGCGTACGTGTGTGCGAAGAAAGAGCGAGAGCGAGAGAGCGAGAGAGCGAAAGAGCGAGAGAGAGAAAGAGAAAGAGAGAGAGAGCGCAAGAAAGAAAGAGAAAAACGAAGAGCTGCGAATTGGAAGAGGAAGAAAAAGGAAGGAGAACAGAAACAAAAAGAACAAAAAGAAAAAAAAAGAAGAAATATGTTGTTGAATAAAATAGCAATAATCGAATCTCAGACTGAATTATAATTGAATATTATACCGCAATCTTTGTTGTCGCGACAGCGACGCGTGAGCGTGTTAATTATTATAAATACTGTTACAGTGTCTTGCTACATTTGGGGAGATTGAAATAAAATCTCGATGCTCGAAAAGAGAAGGATTTCATTTCGGTGCACGCGTGCTCGAATATTCCAAGGCTTTATTAGCGCGTCCGCTTTCTTTTTTTCTATTTTTTCCAAATCTTTTTCTGTTTTTTTTTTTTTTTAAGTTGAAAAGCAAGTAAAATCCACACACACACACACACACACACACACATGTACATGCATGTTTACTTAGAAAATGCATTTGTTTCGAAGTTCCCTGATAGCGTGCTCGTACTTGAACGATTTTTTTTTACATACAAAGCTTTTGCTGCATTAATTTTCAATAATATAATTTCCTATTTCTTTTATGACGTAGGAAGGAGAACGAAACTTCTTCCGAAAGAGTTTTTCAACTCTTGAAAGTATTGAAAATTCCGGCTAGAATGCAAGAAAAGTAGTAGAAACTTTCTGGTGAAGTTAACTCGCGATTTTTTTGTCGCGGAATAACAAACGGGTTGCGTTTTTGCGCCGAGAAAACAATCGGTCATCAGTGAAGGCAAATCGACTTCTCGTGCTTCGGCGCACCGTCGAATTTCCGGGCGTTGCGAAAAGCAACGACCGTCCAGCAGCGCCCTTTTTCTCACTTTTAAAGCTGAATTTATCGTTCGGCAGACCTTCCTTTCTTTCCTTCCGCAGACCGGACACAAGAGAGAGAAGGAAAGAGAGAGAGAGGGGGGGGGGAGAAATAGAGGAAAAGAGAAAAAGAGGGAAAGGAAAAGAGGGAGAGAGAAAGAGAGAAAGAGAAAAATAGTGACCAATCGGAAAAGGGATACTTCTTTTTGATTTAAGGCTTTTCCCCTCTATTTTCCTTTCCCTTCCTTCCTCTCCCTCCATCTCATCCCTTCTCTCTCTTTCTCTTTTTCTCTCTCTGAGCAGTCAGCATACCTATTTTTCGCTGTGTACAGTTCTAAACGATACACAGACATAAATTCTTTCCGCTCAGTGGCGCGTGTTGAAATCGAAATTCGGAATGAGTTACATACGAACGAAAATAAATTTCTCAGGGAAACAGGATGACGCAGAAGATAAAAAGAGAGAAAATCTGTTGAAACTGCAAAGAAAAGGTAAATCGATTCTTATAGTTAGTTTCTTTTAGCCGTATTCATAAATATATTCAGAATACTTCGAATAGAATTTATTTTTAAATGGTTACGTTCTTATCATCATTGAGATCACATGCGTTTTACATGCGATCACATGAATTTTATAACACACACATACACACACACACACACACACCATTACGCATATTCGATTTAGTACCTGTTACGGATCTCGTAGATGGACCTTCCTTCTTTTCATTCGAGTGAAACCAATGGAATCGCCATTGGAACGACATTTCTCGGATTGAAAAATATCATCTGTCCTATGCGTATTCTGAAAGACATCCAAGTAGACACGTGCCTGGTTGATCCTACTTACGGCTACAAGATGTGTTTCGTAGTCTTGTAAACGGAGCCGATTTAAATTGCATGTCAGCACAACCGACCATTCGTGTGGCGAGATCTCAGAGAATCTTGAATATACGAGAACAAAATTTTTAGAATTTCTGCGATCCATTTAGAACGGATATTTTCGATTGAATTCGAAAGTAAATAAAACGTATAAGACGTATTTTATGTTAATTTAAAAAAATGTTAGTTCAAAAAGAAAAAAGGTAAAAGTAAAAGGAATATACTTTTTCCTTGATTTTTTAATATAGTTATCGAAGATTTAGGCGAAAGGAAGATAAGAAGGATAAAGAGATTACGCGTCGAAAGTTTGAGAAGTCTTCATCGATACTTCTTTAATCCTCTTACGGCTTATTGATTTTAGCATTATTCTCTTCTCGAACAAATGCGCCTATTTTAATCGTTGCACTCGAAGAATGAAATAAAGGTAAGACTAATCGTGTTGATATCGGTTCTTGGACGTTCTCAAACGAGCTTCACGATATTTCTTATAGATAAAATCATCATTATAAACGATTATTATCGTTTATTTCTTTTCTTGTTTCTTCCTTTTTTGTTTTTAATAGCATTTAGATAGTATAATAATATTTAGAGATAGTATAATATTTTGCAATAGGATAAAGTGAAAGCGTTAAAAATCGGATACCATTGATGAAACGATGCGTTTCGAAAAAGAGCTTTGCTCAAGACTTTTCACAAAAATACATATAAACTTTCGGTTCATCGTTAAACTCGTAAAATCTACGTTAAATCAATGTCAGTATACCGTTAAGAGTAACTTCGGCCGTTTATAATCATTTTACGGATACCTCAAAATTTATGGTCGGTTTCTTAAAAGGATACTGCATAGGCCGTGCACGTAAAAACGTTATCGCAATATTAAAGATACTTTCGGGCGCTAGACTCATGTCCAGGTTGTATCTGAATTTAAGATGTAATTAAATTTCACGAGGAAGCTTACTGGAAACTTTACTACGAAACTTTACAATACCTCTAGTTCTTTCTCTCTTTTTTTTTTTTTAACTTTACTTCTTCTTCTTCTTCTTCTTTTTCTTTTTGTTTTTCTTTAATGGGCGTATCAGTTAATGGGACAATCATCTTGGTGATATCAATTTTCAATTTCTCTCATTAGGTTTTTCGTTTCGATTTTACTGTATTATAAAGAAAATCTCGAAAATGCAACATACGATATAACGATATTAATTATTTCGTATAACATGGAAAATTTCTTGGGAAAATTATTGCTAAATGCCTAAAACTTATGATTAATCTTTAGAAAACATTGCCTTGAAACAAACGACCTTCCAAAGGGAATTAATTCCAGCAAGAAACAGTCCCATAATCGTGATATATCGCGTCATTAGCAGTGTATAATAAGTTAGATATCCACTGACAAGAACGTTTATATACTACTACCCAGTATACTTTCGTAGCCTTTCTTCAAGATATAAACACGAGAGAAAATACTTTTCGTTTATGGCCAAGACAAGCTGAGCTCGTTAAAGAAAATCGAATCGTAGTTTTTCCAGAGGCAAACTTTTATTGGTACTATTCGCTCGATCTTTCTTCTGGACTCTTTCTCATCATTCGTAACAATCTAACAAGCATTTAAAAAGTTGGATGAACGCGATTTTCGTTTTCCATTTCGAGGAAAGGTTTGTACATGTAAAAAGTATTTAAGACTTTTATGCACTGTCGAAGAAAAAAATTAAAGTTTTATCGGATTTAAAAAAGAATTAATGCTTTTTTAAATATTTTTAACGATTCAATTTAAAGATATACTCATATCTATGCAACTATATGTGGTATAGATATTATAAATTAGTCTTTGACGAAAAGAAATTTAATTTGAATAATAATTCGATCGATCGTATCGATAGTTCTCGCTCGAATAAAATTCGAGTATTCTCGAGTATCGCGTGTACGTTCGAGCGAAGTGTCAAACGGACAGAAAAGGATGGACTTCGAAAGTCCTGATGTTGAAAAAGAATTTCCAGGATTGTACGCCTCGGAATCAGCCAAGAAAAGTAACGAGAGTGATTGTACGTAATAAAAATCATGACATTAATAATGTGAGACTTTTGTACGAAGAGTACGAAGAGGTTATGTATCTGTCATTTGATCCAATTACTGATTCCAAATAATCATTTTACATAACGTTCTACGTCTTTCATCTCTCAAAATGTCTTTAATATGTAAAATATCGATCAATCTACATATTTCTTTTCGATTTCAGTTAGCGACGAAGGTGGTCACGAGAAACATTCGAAAAAGGAGCTCCTCGGTGGTAAACGCAAAGAGAAAAAAGATCGTAAGGACAGGGGCTATGCCACATTAGAAGGTGAAAGTTCACCAGACGAGGATCAGGAAACAAAGTAATTTTGTCATTACTGTAGTTTATTCATTATTCCTATAAATGATAAATATCATATAATTGCGTGTACATGTTATACATTTGTACGGTACTAATTTCTTACCATTATCACATTTATGATAATTAGATTTTAACTATCATCTCAAATCATATCATTTGACTAAGCAGTTTGTTTCACTGTCAACTTTGTTGGATCATTTCAAAATGGAAAATAATTTGATCTCAAGTTTTTGCGATTTAATATTATTTTTTATATTAGTTCTAATCTGTGTTGTAAATGTGTACTTCATTATTAGAGTTTTAATTCTATATGCACGAGCATAATACAATTTTTTTCCATATCAAATATTGCTTCTATTAGGTTATATTTAATATGTTTCATAGAAGTCCTTCAAAATCAAAAAAAACCAAAGCTTTTAAATTTCCTTCAAAGAAAGAAAAACGTGAAAAATCCAGAGAGAAGGAGGCAAAGGAAAAAGATGTTGAAAAGGAGAAAGATAAAAAAAAGAAAGACAAAGACGATAAAGATGCAGAGAAGGATAAACGTAAAGACAAAGATAAAGACAAATCTAAGCAAAAGTTAAAAGATAGAAAGAAAGGAAAACATGCTGGCGAAGAAGGTTTAGATATTGGCGGTAAAATATGTCTTTTTAATTATTATGTTTTATTTTATTTATTATATTAATTGTTATCTTTGTTTAAAATATGTCAAGTAATATCAATAAAAAATTGATATATATATTTCGTTTGTATTAGAGGAGCAACCGATTTTTGGAGTCACTTTAAGTCTTGCAGTTGAAAGAAGCCGATGTCATGATGGAATAGAATTACCATTAGTTGTACGCGATTGCATTGACTATGTTGAAGAACATGGTATGAATATAGAATGCCTGTATAAAATCCCTGGAGTGAAATCTAAAATACAAAATTTAAAAAAACTTTATAATCAGCGAGAGACTGTAAATATAGCAGAGTTTGAACCTACGGTAGCTACAAGCTTATTGGTACTTTTTCTTAGGTTTGTATTTCAAAATTTTATTTTACATATTGTTTCAAGTTCCGATATCCCAAAACTCACATAATGGCGATGCAGAGAATTGCCAGAACCTGTTTTAGAGAATAGTGAGACAATATCAAGATTTGAACAAGCTGCATCAACAAAAGAAATTGCTCAACGGGAGTCGCAACTGCTACAGTTAACACATCAATTACCAAAATGCAATAGAACTCTTCTTGCATGGGTCACTCTACATTTAGATCATGTTGCAGCCCGTGTATGTTATATGACAATTCACAACTTTAATAGATCTATATAAATAGAATAATTATTAAAAGACTAAACAGTTGATTCTATTTTAGGAAAAAACTACTAAAATGAATGCCCAGACAATATCCATGACATTAAGTCCGGTTTTACAAATGAGTCACAGGTTACTATCTGCCTTACTTTTTCACTGCAAAGCGCTTTTTCCTGATGTACAATTAAAAAAGTACATTCCACCACTTTCGTCTGGTAGTACGAATTTACCAGAAACTGTAGAAAGTATAGCTGCTGAGTTAGCCAAGCAGGAATCATTGTTGTCACAAATTCATATGCAAATGAATGCAGGTTTTGTCACAAAATCAAAAGAAGAAGAATTATGGGAAGTACAACGTATGATAACGCAATTAAAGGTAAAATTTTACGATTAAAAGTAAATTGTTTAAAAGTAGTTATAATAAAGAAGGATTTAACTTTTACTTATTATCAAATATATCGATAGAGAAAGTATAAAACAGTTCAGAAACTTGAAGGCACAGCACAAAAAAGTTTGGATGAAGAAGTAAAATCAAGTGATGAGAATTCCATAGATCCAAATTTACAAAAATCAAAAGTTATTGAAAAAGAAACTGGATATTTAAAAGTGGAGGGACCGAAATCATCTAACTCGATTGTAAAAAAAAATAATCTGCAGCACAATGTAGAAGAAATTAAGGATAAGTGTCCAACTTGTACAGGATCGAATACGAGTATTATACAAAATGAACGAAAAATAAATTCGCAAGAATTAGACGTGGTAGATTCTGCCGAATCATCTACTATGATTCAAAATAAAGAACAAGAATCTAAAGGAGATAACACTGGTATATTAAATATATTATTTTTTAAACAATTTTGTATAATTACAATATATTTAGATATTATAAGAGATTTAATAAAAGTGCTAATTATAGAATCTGAAGCAGAGGATGCTATAGCTAAATTAAGAGAAAGTTTAATTTATGAAGAGTTATTAGATATGCAAGCATTATTAAAATCTCGTATTACTCAAGAAAAAAGTGAGATTAAACGACTCAAAGAAATGCTTCTTATGATAACAGAACGAGAGCCAGATAAAAAACCAAAACCAAAAGAAAGAGTTCATTCTCCAAATGAAGCTGAAATAACAGCTATGATACAATTAGCCAAAGAAAATCAATTATTAGAGGTATTTTTCATAACATATCCTTTTTTATTACAAATTATTTTTATTTATTTTATTCTATTTCAACTAAGTGCAATTTATTTAATTTTATTTAATAGAAAAAAATGACAACTTTAATACGTAGCATTATTGAAGAAAAGGATGCTTGTGTCGAATTGCGTGTCCAAATAGCAATTCATCAACTAATGGCAAAAACTTGACCTTAAAACCATAACTGGTTCCTTAGTGTTATAATGATTACATGACAAAAATATTTGAATGAATATTACGTTTTGCACAAAAAAAAGAATATATAGTTTATAACATGTTATAATTCCTATACTCCTCATAAGTCTATATTCTATTATTCTTCAAAACAGTAAGAGAGTACATGCTTTATATTCTCCACTATGACCCTTCAGTATTTTACAGTTTGAAAATACATTATTCTATTATTGCACAGAATGTCTTATAATCGTGTTTAATTATGATGATATCATTCCAGTAAAGAATGACTGATTATCAATAGAATAGAAAGGATTGCATATAATCAAATATATTGAACTTTCAATTTTTAATAAATATACAAGAAATGATTAAAATCTAATTACAGATACTTTGTTTTTGAATTAATTTATTTATCTCTTATGATTCGCTGTACAAGTATTATGTAATGTTATGGAAGAAATGAAAATAAATGTAAAAGCAAATATTTAAAATAAAAGTAATGATTGAAATTACTTTGTATTTTATCTGTCATATGTATTATACTTACAATTGTTAATAGAAAAGTATTTTTTTCATTTCATGTTCATATCTGGTTTTATGATTTTTAAATAATCGAAAGTATTAACTTTAAAGTCCTCACGCGTAGAAGGAAAGAGCTTCGATACTTACACGTTGGAATGCGAAAAAAAAACATAAAAAATTGCATATAATAGTTTAAACAATTATTCTAAATTAACTGTCCTAAATTAATTACTCTAGTTTCTTTGAGATGAGATCCTTGGGAGGGATTCTCGAGTATGGGCCTTTGGACGGGCTGCTGTTTCAATATCTTACAGAGATCATTCTTTTTTTTTCTTTTCCTTTTCTCTTCTTCATTTACTCTTTTTCTAAGCTTCAGATTAAATGATCTCGGATAGAATAAATTTAATAGAAATATAACTTTTATTAACTTTTACGAAAACCGAATTAGTTTTCTTTTATATCCCAACCTTTATCTTTCTAAACACGAAAGCTTAGACATTAATACTTAACATAATCTTACGATTATTTAAATAATTTTTAATGTATACGAAATATAAAAAACTAATATTTAAATAATAATAAATTTATTTAACATTACAAAGATCGTAACGCAAGAGAAACTTAAAATAATTGTAATTAAAAATTTCGATACTTAAGAGTTCTAATCTCGGAATCATCGGCCTTGTGCAATATAACATACACGACTTTTGTTTACTTTGACTTTTGTCGAGTTAGTTTCCTTTTGTACTCCGACGAGTGAGTATCGCGGCTCTCCTTTTCCGAACGCCAAAGCTTAGAAATTAATACTTTCGATAATTTTACAATTATTTAAACAATTTTGAATGTGCGTGGAATATAAAAAACTAATAATTAAACAATAATAAATTTATTTAACATTACAAAGATCGTAATGTAAAAGAAACTTATAATAATTTCAATTTAAAATTGTAATGTTTCGAAATTATC
>NC_057685.1:16486626-16489822 GCF_014466175.1 Vespula pensylvanica
GTGAACATCGAAGCTCTCGCTTTCCGAACGCCAAAGCTTAGAAATTAATACTTTCGATAATTTTACACTTACTTAAACAATTTTTAATGTGCGTGGAATATAAAAAACTAATATTTAAACAATAATAAATTTATTTAACATTATAATGATCATAACGCGAGAGAAACTTAAAATAATTGTAATTACAAATTTCGATACTTAAAAGTTCTAATCTCGGAGTCATCGGCCTTGTGGAATATAACATATACGACTTTTGTTTACTTTGACTTTTGTCGAGTTAGTTTTCTTTTGTACGCTGACGAGTGAACATCGAAGCTCTCTCTTTCCGAAAGCGAAAGCTTAGAAATTAATACTTTCGATAATTTTACACTTATTTAAACAATTTTTAATGTTCGTGGAATATAAAAAACTAATATTTAAACAATAATAAATTTATTTAACATTACAAAGATCATAACGCGAAAGAAACTTATAATAATTTAAATTGAATATTGTAATGTTTCGAAATTTTCGTCTCGCGATCATTGGCCTTGTGTAATATAAACATATACAACTTTTATTACCTTCGACTTTTATTTTAGTTTTCTTTTGTACGCTGACGAGTGAACATCGAAGCTCTCGCTTTCCGAACGCCAAAGCTTAGAAATTAATACTTTTGATAATTTTACAATTATTTAAACAAATTTTAATGTCTGCGGAATATAAAAAATTAATATTTAAACAATAATAAATTTATTTAACAATACAAAAAACGTTTCATGCGAGAAACAAAATAATTTCAATTTAATATTTTAATACTTTGAAATTTTCGTTTCGGCATCATTGGTTTCGTGTAACATAAACATATACGACTTTTATTTACTTTCACTATTATTTTGTTAGTTTCCTTTTGTACGTCGACGAGTACACATCGCAGTTTTCGCTGTTCGCGTTCTCCGCAAGTAATAACAAAGAGTCAATGTAAGTATATTATTATATCACTCATTCTTTCCATATCCTATGCTAATTATTTTATTTTAGAATTAAATGGTGAAGTGGGGATACTCTCCCACCCGTGACGACAATATAATCGGACCGATTGACAGGTAATGGCTCAGTCTTGCTTCGAATTCCGACTAGTACACATCACAGTTTTCGCAGTACGTGTCCTCCGCAAATAATAGAGAAGAGTCAATGTAAGTATATTATTATATCACTCATTCTTTCAATATTTTATACGAATTATTTTATTTTAGAATGAAATGGTGTGGTGGGGATACTTTCCAACCCGTGACGACAACAAACTCGGACCTTTAGCCGACTTTGGCAGTTACTAGTTCAGTTTCACTGTGTCTTCCGACGAGTGAACTTAGAAATTTTCTTACCTTCGAAGAACTTTGACGATCTATATCCACGCGTGGACTTAGAAATTTTCGTAAGATGCCAATGGAGCGAGTATTAACGAAGACTTAAAGTAAGTATATTTCTCTATCATATATTTGTTGACTGATTTATACAGTTTTCATTATAACAGTGATATTAATTATTTCGTTTGTATTTTTGTTTCAGAACCTCGTTGCAATCGCGCGCGTGGCAATGATGTAATCGAGTGTTAGTATCGCTAAAATAAATTTATCGCGAAGTAGAAGCAGTGTTTGTTCGTTCGCGTTTCGCGATTTAAACCATAAGTGTTTTTGCATAGACTGCGTGCAATGCAGTCGTTAGAGTCAGTGTTTGTTCGTAAAGTTATTTGCTCTTTTAACAGTCTCACAGACTGTATTTATAAAAGATAGTAGAGTTCCGCGAATTAAATTCAGTGATCGTTCGTTAATAAATAACTACCGCGAATTAGAGTCAGTGCATCACTGAAGAGGATCTCGACCAACTTCGATGTCGACCTACCTCATTTTCAACCAACTACAAATCATCCACCCTCAATTTCGACCTAAATCGCGGTCCAGTGTTTTGGAGCCATCGCAGAACTTCTTAAGTAGTGAGTGAATTTTTAAGTCCCTCCGATCACTCAATCATGTCGAGGACGAAAGGTCCGAATCGGCACGAGTGATTGGTTGTAATTAATAAGTAAAAGAGCATTTTGAGTGACCACGAGTAAATTTCTTCGGAAATTTACTGGTGAACGAATGGTTTGTTATTTTTTGATTTATTTATTAGATTAGGATAGAGTCTTCTTGTTTAAACGCGATAATTACAATTATTTGAAATTTTGAATATTTAAATGCATTTTTAAATAATTTTCTCTCGCAAAGATAGTAAAGAATCGCGATATTTGCGAATTTTAATAATGAATAAGCAAGAAGACATTCGCGATTGAGAGTCTCTGGATTACAAGCGAAATTGTATAATTTCTTTACTAATAATTAGAGTAATCGCTTGTAAGAAGGAGCGTTCAATGATTCTTCATTACATTTTTAAATAAAGATTAATCAATTTTATTAATAAAAGAAAAGTCTCGATAGAGTCATTGCTTTCAAAAGAATAGAGTAGAGTCATTGATAAAAGACAAAGAGACTTGTAGAATCACAACGCGTAGAACATAGAATAAGTTAATCAATTTTTAGCTTAGGATTTTCAGCAATTAATACAATAATTCTCGTTTCTTTTTCTGTGCTTTATCTATTTTTCGTTTCAGGATGATTTTAGAGTTGTGTTAGATTTATCGGTTTTCTTCCACGTTTAGAGTAAAGAACGGTTTTAGTTTTTTGACGATTTTAAGTTTTAGTTTATCGAATATTCTATCGTAGTGGTTAGGACACGAAGCAAAGAAGAGAATACATGTCGAAGAGGCCCCCACAAATTGTGGCTCAAGAGGGCAACTATTAGACTACTGAGTTATTTTCGAAAGTTCGACAGAACTCTTCGAGAATGGCTCTTAGTCATATTTTAATTTTACCATGTTGTCACTCAAAATGCTCTTATGTAATAATAATATAAATTTCAGAAACTGAAACGACGTAACATTCCATCTTTCATCCCACATGGCCATCTGTACGGGAATAGAATTTTTACGTATTTTATGTACTTTTATTATTAAAGTACAGTAATCACGTTTTCCTTTTACAAACTTCAATAAAAATCAGAATGAGGATTTCTTAAAATCACGAAACGATCAAGAGACCGATCATCGTGATATTTATATTATTATATTATTATACATTTATATTTATTAAATATTTTCTATGTAATCAACAGAAAATAA
>NC_057685.1:16489922-16577422 GCF_014466175.1 Vespula pensylvanica
TGTGCGGGTCTCCTTTCAGTACCGCAAAATCGAGCTCGATTTTCGTACTCTGGTTTCGGACAAATGTAGCTACATTCTATGTCCATCTTTTCTTTTCAATTTCACTATTCTCACACGTGCACGTGTTACCTTCCGAATATCCTTTCTTTCTTTCTTCCGAATTCTATCGTTTTCACATGCGCGCATGTTCCGGCTTTCTTTCTTATCTTTCTCTTCTTCTTCTTCTCCTCCTCTTCGCGGATTCCGATGTATCGGCGAGGATCCAATATATCGTCGGAAGATTCGGTTCATAATCGATTGCTAAACGCGAACACGGGCAGGATAGGAAGAACACTCGCATGTGTGTCGGCGGGCACAGGTGTGGTGTTCTCGGGCGCGATTAAAAGTCCTACGGTAATGGACTTCGTTTGATTGCTAAACTGAATAATGACCGGTCGTGTGTCGGTTCGTGTGCTACCGAGTAGTATGGTTTGCTATCCGTAAGCGTGGACTGACCCTCCTCCAGTTAGTCGCCTGAATTCTCGGTTAGTGCGTGAAACGTTACGAACGCGATTTTAGAGTAGAGTCACCGTTATTATAACACACACGGGAGTGTTCGGGCGCGATTAAAAGTCCTACCGGGGACTTCGTTTTATAGAACGTTATTTGATCACGCCGGTTACGCGATTTTAGAGTAGAGTCCCCGTTAGCCCGTGGGTCCCCAGATGCAGCAACCTCCTAGCGGTGGGACCTGGGTCGGTAGTACTTGCGATATAGTGAAATCTATGTCTAAATTATATATATTATCTAAAATGTATAGCTAAATTGTATATATAATCATATGACGCAAGTACTACCGGGCGAATGGCTGCATATTTCAATATTTTTCCAAAGTCTCTTTTCTGTCTAATTTCAATTAGACATTAAATTAATTACATTTTAAGTTGTTAGTTACATTTCGACAGATAAATGAATCGAATATATCAAAATTTTAAGTTAATTTTCTAAGAGAACGCACAGATAACATTTCTGTCGCACTTATGTTCGCTGTCGTTTCTATATATTCTTATTTACTTTTATTAATTATATTAATTATATCCTCTTATTTATTATATTTATTAGTTTTATTAACTTTTATTTACTTTTATTTATTACTTTTATTATCCTTTATACATTAATATTGTAATATAGATGTTTACCAATGCTGCATCGTATGTATCACGGATTAGTGTCACAGACATGGCACTTCTTAAAGAAGAATATGAGTGAATGAAAAGCACGAGTTCATAGCCTACTAGATTATCTATTCTAATCCAAACTAACCCGATCGTTACTTTATATGCGAGGGGAATATAAATTATTCAAGCTTATAGTCTGAACGAATGCAGGGCACAGAAAGTGTTCCCCTCTTGTGCTTATAGTTCATATTTTGTCCATTCTCGTCGCTGAAGTCATACACGTTTCGAATGAGAGATGATGAACTACCTTAAGTCTTCAATTTTCTAGTTTTTTTACAATGTTAACTTTTTCAAATAGGGACATTTTTTCTCAATGTATGATTTCATTCGCCATCTAGAGGAAAGAAGTCGAACTATTAAAAATACATGTGAAGCATATATACTTACTGTGGTGTACTACATTGACGTTCATTCATATACAAACACATATACAACATTCAAACTGTGTAGTAGTTCATTAATTAGGTAGAATCGTTATTGGATACATTTTACATCCTAGTTTATTATAAAAAATTTTAACGAGATAAAATTTCTAAATCTGCATATTAAATTATATATATATTTTTAATTCAATTTTACTTACAACGATCTATTTTTAATTGTAACAAATAGAACAAAAGAAAAATTTGAGTAACCAATCGTTTCGCAGAAAAAAAAGATTCTTCAAATCCAAGATACTGTGCTAACCTAGTAAATATCGGCAGAGATTCTTTCTTTCGGAAGATATTTAATAAATAAGATAAGATCGCGTTTGAAAACGTAATATAATTGTATGAAAAATACTATTTAATATTATTAGAGAGTGACACTCCTGAGAAATTGCAGAAATGTATCACAGAAAGTTGAAATCAGGTGAAAATTTATAAATTGTCTACGTATATATATAACTATGTAATTGCAAATCATGCGATCTATATTTATAACGATCTCTAAAAACAATAATTTATTTTGCATGTATATTTTGTAGCATTTTCTTCGTTAAATTATACTACGGTGTTTCATTTCGTATTTCGTTTTCTTTTTTATTTGATGCATATACGCGCAGTTTATCGATTATATGCGGTCCATTGTTGCCATCTTTAATTTTGCAGAGTAGTAAATTCTTAAGTACCACGTGATCTATCGTATACAAATGACCGTTGCAGTCAGTTTAAGACGATTCTATCGTAGTATTTTAATTGTAATGTGAATAATTACCAGAACAAAAATGTCATAATCTTAATCAGTTATATATACAGTCAATTATAAATATCAATATTACATATGAAACACAAGCGTCACTTAATGTAACTAAATTTCTTTTTATAATATAGGTTATGCTTTCATGGAGGTATCTTTAAATATGCTCGATTGAATGCATCACTTTGATTCGGTATTCTTGTGTACCTTATGTCTTTAACAACAGCAAAATGACTTAGTGTAAGTTACATATTTTCTTTCCGCATTTTCATTAACAATATTTGTAATTTATTTATGAATTATATTTATAACGCATGTAATTTAAATGTACTTCTTTGAAACAAAAGAAAATCAATTTATGGTCAAATCAATTGTAATTATATATATAAGGTAAACAATATGAAACAAGTATTGCATAGATCATACATAAATTGATTAATTAAAAATACGTTCTAATTTTATTAACTTATGATTTTCATCACTTTCAGTAATAGTTAATAAGGAAGACTATATAAGCGTAAATCTATAGATTTACAAAACGTAGTTATACTTAGAGGTATTTATATCTGTCAAAAATGAAAATATGAGTAATAACTGTAAAAAAGAAGACATAGGCCTTAAAAAAAAATATGTCTTCTTTAATGACCCAGATATTATTGTTAAGCGTGCAGAGAGTTTGGTTAATGTAAGTAAATAATTACATTTATTTTTTTATTTTTTATTTTTTATTTTGTTAGACTCTATATTATAAGATTTGTTTTTATAATTACAGACACAACTTAGATCACATCTTGGATTAAAAAAACAGCAAGTAGATGATAGTAAGCAAGATTTGAAAGAAAAGACCAATGATATACCACAACTTGATTTTAAAAATGTAGAGAATTTGTTGTCTTTTCATCCTGTACAACCATATCCGTTTACATTTATTAGTGCAGTAAAACGAAAACTTTCTCTTGGTGATCATCCTGATACACAGAAGAAACTATATGACTCTGGTCATAGAACAGAAGCTGAAGTGTATTCGAGGGAATTAAAATTTAGCAGCAATCATAATTTTTATCAAGCAATGCAAAATATGGCTTTTAGAGAGCCATTAAAAGTACCAGATTTAAAAATGTCTACAAAGACATTAGATTATTCTTCTAAAGACAATCCTACTTCAAAAGATGTTGCTGGAATAAAATTGGCTGTATCATCTAATGATTTTGTGCCTGAAAGATCAGAAAAAACATCGAGAGAAAGAGTACAAAGGAAGTTAGATTTTTCATTATCTGAGGGGCCATCTGTAATTGCTTGTGAAAACATTGAACCATTAAAAGCACCAAATGTTTCAATAGCATCTAGCTTCTCTAAAAAGAAAGAGCATGTTAGAGAAAGTTCTAGGGAAAAGGAAAATAGGTCAAAGAGAATAAGAAAAGATGATTCTTTGTATACGAAAAGTGATGAAATATTGTATTCTTCTTCGGATTTTAGTAAACGATCTAAAAGTCCAAGACACGTTTCTAGAAAAGATATTACAGACAATACAAGTGGTTCTATATCAGTAGGGAGAATTAAAACTGATCGTTTGCCTTTATTTGTACCAAGGGAAAGTGATTTTGTATTGACAAAACCAAAAACAAAAAATTTTGCAACTTCTACAGCTAGAAAGGATAATGATAAAAAACACAGGTGTTCCAATGTACAATCTGCAAAATTAAGAGATACTTCTTTAGAATGTAAAAATAAGACAGGTGGTAATGAATCACATTCTCAAAAAAATATAATAAAAGATAGTGCTAGAAGCATGGTATTTGATAGTATAGAATATAAATGCAAAGAAGATTTGCAATCAATGAAACAAACTGATGAGCATAAATATAAGTTGGAAAATAAACAAGTGAAACAACAAAATAAAGTGTTAAATCAGTCTCTTAACAAACAAGCAGGTATAGGATTTAAAGAGCATAAGAGAGTATATGATAAAACTAAGACATCTATAAATAGAATTGAAGGAAAACATTATGTTACATATTCAGATACTTCTGGTGATATTGAGATTGTATCTGACTCCAACACCAGTTTAAAAAAACGCAGCAGCACCTGCTCTACAGTTTTCACTCAACAGTCACAGAGTAAAGATATTGATAAGTCTCAAACAATGCAAAGTTTACATTCTAAGAAATCAGGGAAAGATAATGAGAATTCGAACTATATTGAAAATTCTTCTTTAGAATGTACAGACATAAGCAGTAACAAAAATGAAGCTTTTTCTCAAGATGTTAATCTATCTAATAAACTTGAAAGTAGTAATAATGATTTAACTGATTTGAATGAAAGCTCATTACCAGAAGCCTTGCTAGATCCAAGAAGGATATCTTTTAGAGATGACAATTATACGCAAGACGAGTTTCGCGATTTAGTTACACCTGATATGAATCTTATATTTCGATCGAAAAGAAAAAAACAAATGGCACAGAGTAATGACACCAATATTGATTGTGGAAAAACTTCGAAATATAAAACATCCACGAAACCAGAAACAATACAACATGGAATACAGCTTGTGAGTATATACAAAATCGTATGGGATATTATAGATATATTAATTTTGTTAAATTTAATGATTTTACAAAACGAAATTTTCCAGCTTCATCCAACAGCTTTGCATATGCAGTTTCAAGCAGAGTTACATCTATTAGACTCAATGAATGAATCACTTAGGCAAGTTATGGACGTGGAGAAAAGTTTCTATAATGTAAAAAATGAACAAGAAAAAGAATTAATGCAGAAACAAAATCAAGCTACTGACGAATTGATATTACACATAGATGATGTAGGGAAAAGTGGTACAATAGATAAGGAAAATACAGATAAAGGTAAAGTATATAAAAATATAAATTCTACAATTCCAATTGAGTATCTTTTTTTTTCTTCACAGTAGTATCACAAATTAATGACAATACAGGGATAGAAAAAGTTGTTACCGAGAAACGAATGACAAATAAAATTGATGAAGCTTCTTTCATTGATGAACAAGCATTCATGAAGAAAGAGGAGACGGATGAACAGAACAATAATTTAAGGAAGAGGACTAAATCAGTCATAGAAGTAGCAGAAGTTCAGACTCAAACAGTGAATGATATTGGAACTCAAACAGACATATATCCAGGGCGACGTAATTTATCAAATAGATTTCTGGAAATTCATGAAAATGCACATGGACAGGAACTATCTTTAGAAGATTGTGAAATTCCATTACTTTCTTTAGGTTCTAGAGATCAATTTGAAGATTTGGATCAGCTAGAAGATCTTTCATTGCCTAGTAAAGTAAGAACAATGTCAGAGATCAGTTTACATGAAACTACATCTTCTATAAAAACAGAAACTGGTACAGAAATTAGTATTTCTACGAGAGACGTAACTTGTTCTTTTAACAAATATTTAGATTTAGAGGTGAGATTGTTTCTTTTTTTATTTTATTTTTTTATATACGAATGCATATTTGTAACATTTAAAAAATATATTGTACTTTTCTTTTAATAGATAGCTCAACTGATAAAAGATGAGAAACAAAGATATGATAAGATAGAAATGTTGTTCAAATCGCGTGAAAAAACATTACACGATAGAACCAAAAAATTAGTAAAATTGGAAGAGCAAAAAAGAGCATTGAGAGACACTGGTCAAGATAGTCGTATTAGTTCAGTTAAGAAGAAGCAAAGGGCCTTATTATTAAAATTACAACAGGAGAAAGATGAAATGAATAGGTATATAACTATAATTACGAGATATATTTTATTATTTATTATTACTTTGATTAACATTACGTAATTCTTTTATTAAAACAGATTGAAAGAACTCCATAAAATTGCAAGTCAAGAACGAAAATTAATGTTGCAAAAGCAAAGAAACATGTTTAATCCTCAAATGTCTACAAAAAATATTTTAACAAAATTAAAAAGAAGTGCTGATAGTCAATCTCCACGTAGATTATCTGGACCAATGAAAGGTTACGATATTCGGAGTAACAGCTCGATGAGTTCTTTAGTAGACTCCGATAAATCTCAACACGATAAATCACAAATAGACCCGAAAATACAATTGACAGAAAATGATATGCAATTTCAGAAAGTCGGTTTATCAAGTGCTGAAAAAATTGCGAGCTTGGCGGACGAGTCTAATATCTCGTTATTAAAATATGATAAATTAAACGACACTATAGAAGATTTGAAATCGCAAAACAAATATGCTCTTAATTCTCAGAAGGGTAGTAATAAATTAAAGTACGAATTGAGATCTCGTAAATTTGAAGAAAAAATGCCTAAAGCAGATATTATAAAATTAAGGTCTCATCAGCTTGATGTTGAATCCAAATTAATGCAAGGACATTGTGTGAACGTAGCTGGGCATGTTCATGAGAAACAAAAAACTATTAGTTTACAATCATTACAAGATTTAGATAATACAATTACAGAATATATTAAGTCAGAATCTGATACTTTAGTAGACGAATTATCAAAGAAATCTAAGTCATCGCAAGTTGATTTCCGAAGTGTAATTTCGTCGAAAGATAAGGAACCATTTTCCAGAGATACAGCGGTAAATACTGAAACGATACAAGAACAAATAACTTCCATCGAGCAAGATGCTTTGTCAAAGACATCAAAGTCTTCTCAAGTGTCTGAAGATACCTTTCAAACTCATTCAAGAAATTCAAATAAAACAGATAAATCAATTTCTAGTGATAAAGAAATTACAAAAAAATTTCAACAAAATTCTGAATTTAAGGCAAGCACTAAACGAAAAAATTCTAAATGTCAAAGAACAAGATCGTCATCTACAATATTAACGGAAAATATATTAAGATCAAAATCGAGTTCTCAGATAGAAGAATTTACAAAACATCATAATAAACGTACGAAGATAGAGAATGAATTCATTCAATCAGATAGAAATGATGAAGGCTCTATTTTAGATGAGCTTGATCTTAGTACTGATCAGACTATTAATCAGAATGCTATTGAAGTTTTAATCAGGCAATCCAATGCTATGAAAGACAAAAATTCAAAATTATTTGCAGATATAATAGATGAAGGCAAAGAAAATATTTCGGTACAAAATGTTTTTGAAAGAAGTCTTGAAAATTATAGTGAAAATAATTATCCTTCCAAGGATAAAGAGAAAAATACACAAAACTGTGGTGATATATCTGCGAGATCTCAACTTGGTACATTTGCTATTTCAAATCATAATTCTGTAGATAATGAAAAAGAATATACTAGATCAATAGTTATCAGATCACAAAATCATGATTTTAAAACTTCAAAAAAGCTTGAACAGTAAGTAATACTTTGTTGTGTATATCTAGTAAAGTAATTTTTTAATTTATCATTCATGATTCTCTTCTCTTCTCTCTCCTCTTTTCTCTTCTTTGATACATCACTATTAATAATCAAATAAATAATTTACTGAATCTCTGCAGCCATATATAAGATTTCTAATAATACACCCAAAATGTGTATTCACCATGAAGTCAACCATTGTAAAAATAGATTCTCTTCAGTGGCTAACTGCATGCTGGTATTATTGCAGAATTTATATTTGGTGCAGAAATTTTGAATATAATATGTTCTTTTCATTATTATATTATAACCATTCAGTCATATTATAATCATTTAATTTATAATTGCCATCTAGTCTGATATATCTCGCATAATATACATATGTGATATTATGTGGAAATAATTGAGATTTCAAATAATAATACATTATGCAGAATTTTAAATGCGCGAGAAGCAGCACTTGTATCGCGTAGAAATTGTGTAGAAGAGTGGATGGCATGGGATGCACGATTAAGAGCAGAAGAAGAACGTGTAGCACGGATGGAACAAGCTGCATATAAACTTGTCACTGCTACTTCTGCTTTATCTCATCAAGGTAAAGAATTTTAATATCCAAATATTGATCTATTTCTTAGTAATTAGTAAATTATTATAAAATTTTATTCACGAAGACTTTATATCTTTTTTTACAGATTCTACACTCTCATCTGATACAAGTGATGTGGAAGGAAGAATAGAATTACTAACAGAAAAATTAGCGGAGCGTAGAATTGAAATGTCACGTTTAAAAAAAGAAGCTAGAAAGCAAACGAAACAGAAACTAAAAGCATTGGAAGCAAATTTGTTAAATCAAATTAAGGTTTGTATTTTATATAATTTTTTTAACCATTTTATAAATCTTTGCACAATACTAATATGGTTTAAAAAAAAAAAAAAAAAAAAAAAAACAGAAATATGATACGACTATTCATGAAATGCGAAAAAAATTGGAATCCAGAAAGGAATCTGTGAAGGATAATGACAAATTGGCTATAGAGTCTAAATCATTGGCAGAATTTAAAGTACCTGATATTCCACTTAAGAGGATACAAGAAATCTATAAAAACAGTGATCTGTTACGTTCGAGATCAGAATCTGACTTATTATCAACAAAAATTCAGCAAAAAGGCATTGTTAAAAATATTCAGGCTTTGATATATGAGAGTAAGTGTGAAGAAACAAATTTTTCAAAGTCATCACAAATAATTAAAAGAGACAATGCGTTGGAGTCATCAAACACTAAAAAACAAGATATTCATTATAATGTTCAGTCCATATTTGCCGATTTGAAAGATACGGAATATGAAAAACTCAGGTCTATTTCAATGTCATCAACTTCTGATGATGATCAAGGCGAGAAAGCTACACATTATAATACCACATTTCATTCAAGCGGAACTCAAACTAATCACACGCTTGTTTCAGTACCAGAACAATTTACAGTTGCAATATCATCTGACAATAATTCAAAGGATATTCAAAGTGAAGTTAGTGTAGTAAATACTGATACAGATATTCTTACAGCATCTGAATTAAAACTATCCAAGAGTCATAGTGATCAACTTGCAATAACAGAACCAAAATCAGATTTAATTGATGTTGAACAAGTGCCTTCAAAAAGTCTTATGTCACAGTCCAACACAATAGAAACATCAAAAACAGAGAATTTAAAGCTTATTTCAAATAAATCAGAATCATATATTCAGAACTCCAATATGGAACTCGCATGTACCAATAACGATAGTGGAACGCTTACTTATTCTAAAAAGTTACACTTTTTACAACTAAATAACAAAAATCTAAATGAAGATATTAATTGCCTTGAAAACGAGCTTAAAGCTCTGTCGGAAATGATGTCACGAATTAGTAGTTTATCCGCTGAAAAGCATGATAACGAGGAAAAAAGTACCTTAAAGGATGTATCAGAAGTATTTTCAAAATCTGAGCTAACTGACAATAACACATCAATTTCTAATAAAGATATAAGTAAAACCATTCAGTCGGATATTACAGAAACAGAAATCCCCGTTAAAACCAATATTAATTCTGAAATCTCAAGCTATTCCCCAAGTATTTTAAAATTAAAATCAGGCAATGAGTCTACAGATTTAGTGGAAAATGCAAGTCACGTTATATCTGGATTAATTCCAGAAGAGGAAGCATTATTTTCAGAATCAAATCAAGAAATAGATTATAAAGCAGAAAGTAAGAAGATACTAAATGAAATCGAAAAATCTATTATATCCGAGCATGCAAAAATCCTTGAAGGTGATACTAATTCTACAAGTATACCATTGGAAACAAGTACGCAAAAAATACAAAAATTAAATAAAGATTTTCCGTATTATTTATCTACTTCAGATATTGATAAAAAAATAGAATCACCAATACCCATAGAAGAAAATACAAATCTGAAACAATCAAAGAATACATCTGATAATTCTTCTTTGGATAAGAAAATAATTGATGAACAACATGCAGTACAAGAATTAGTACAAGAATCATATGAGGAAAAATTATCTGAAAATGTAGATTCAATTTCGACGAATATATCAGAACAATGTCCAATATCTGAAGACGACAGTTTGAAAAAAGACGATGTAATGGTTAACAAAGGTATATTACATTTTGAAAATATTCCACAAATTAAAAATAATGAAGATACTTTGCAAATTGAAAATATACCTTCTACTGAAAATAATGAAATACATTTATCTCCAAGAGACTTCTCTAATACGGAACAAATAAATACGAGTCAATATTATAATTCTAATGATAAAGACGAAGAGAACGTAATTTCACAAAATGCGAATACATTGTCTATAAATTTAAATAAACGTGACTCCGATATAGAAGAAAATGGATCCGAAGTTATATCCACTGAGAAAATGTCTGTAGACAAAGATGACTGGACTATATCTGATTCATTTAATATTTGCCATGATGAAGCAGAGAATGAATGGGAAAAAACACAGGATCATGAAGTAGAATCAAACATTCATGTTAGTTCAGATCATAAAAATATATCGCAAGAAGAAAATGATGCTGTCATACAAGATTTTACAGAAAATTTATCAGTTAGTATAGAAGATGAATCTATGCTTTTACCGAGGGCTGAATCTACAAATATTGATGCTCTTAATTTAAAGATTAATGAAACGGACAATGAAAAAACTACTGATGAGCTTGATGATATATTAGATATAATTGCCAGGGAAAATGATAAAGAATATGGTAATGAAGGAAGGCAATATATAGGAACAGACAAAGCTGATGAAAATATAGACAATATAAAATCTATTAAAACATCTATCATTTTGGGGAAAGAAAATGAGAACAATGAATTAAATGAAATTAATATTCAAACAAAGATCATCTTAGATGTAGATAATATGGATCTTACAATAGATAGTCCATTTCCGTCTATTACATGCGATTCTACACTTGATGATAAATTGCAAATCCACAATTTGTCAACAAGTGACAATAATAAAGGTAATGATACTCCATTATATACAGAATACAATAAAAATATTAATGCAAGTAATGACGCATTAGATGTTCCATCCAATAAATTAGATGATGTGTCTGTGGTAAATATAAAATTAAACTTAGAAATAGAAGATAAAGATACTGTCCAACAAGAAATAGTTCAATCACGAGAAATAATAATCAGCAAAGCGAATTCAGGAAGTACAGAAGATATATTACCACAATTAGAAATTAGTACGAAGATCGAATTATCCAATGAGGAACTAATTGATAAGAGTAATACGCACGATGATAATAAGGAACCTCACGTAATTTATTTCCCTATTACGGAAAAAGAAAGTACACCTCCAGCAGTTAAGGAACAAGAATATTTGGAATTATTACCAGAACCAGATAGTTCTGATGGTGAACAACTTGATAATTTAGTTGAAGTAGCGGAAAGTGGATTAGATGTAATAGAAAAGCTTCCTGAACCAGCAGAAATACATTCTAATAAGAATAATAGCTTATCAAAAGTTAAAGAAGACAATGTTGAAATAAAGGATTTACGAGAGAACGAAGATCTTCCGAGTGTTTGTCAATCTACAGAGATACATAATATAGCTACAACGAATGCTACTGATATTATTATTAAAGTACCATTTGAAGTATTAAAAGATCCCGAATATGAAGATATCTCTGAGGAAAGTCTTGAAGTATCTGAAATTCTTGATAAAACAGAAAGTCAGAAAACGCAAGGTTTACAAAAGGGAACGATCGTACCAGAAAATTATCAAGCAGTACACAAAACTGAAGTATTGAGGATACTAGATGAAATTAGTCAAAAATCATTGCCAGAATTGATAAAAACTTCACAAGAAGATAAAAAAGATGTGCAAACAGTTGAAACAATAACCACTACAGCGTTAATTCATAAATCTTCGTTAAATGATGAAAATCGAATAATACAGATAGATCAATCAACTGATCAAAATACTGAGATTGTAAAGGATACGGTATCAGATACTTCCAAATTGACAGAAATTGAAACTGAAGAAATTTCTACAAAATTCAATGATCTATTATCACAGTCTGATGAAAAACACGTTAAAACAATAACTGACGTAGATCAGAGCGCGATACAGAAACACGAAGATGTATCATCTGATTCTAGCGAGGGTGGTGATACACCTGCAGGTGTATCAGAGATCGAAATAGACTCACCAAGAGATTTAAATAACTCCAGATTGAATATCGATGCCTTGGACGATGATCTACTTAGTAATACGAATATGGGAAAACAAGATGAATCAAAAACTGATTTTCATGCAACAGCTATCGTTACGACGTCGGAAAAAGATATAGAAGCTATGATCGATAAAATAAAAGGTATTTTTTTTTTTTTTAATAATTTATTATCATTGTCTATGCTAAGATTTTTACAACATGAATGAAGTATAGATAGTTTCATTCATATCATCTCTGTTACATATTTATAATTGAATGATATCAATTTATATATAGAAAATAATCATAAATGTGTTTGATTTTTTAAGTATTATTCTAATTCTGTATCTTCATTCATCAAATCTTTCATGTAAATTTGTTTACATAATTCCATGTATTGAACTTTATTTAAACTCTTTATAATTATTATCGTTTGATCAATATTTCGTCTATTTGTTAAATAAGTATATGTGAAATGAATTGGTATTATGAATTAAAATGATACATTTTTGGTAAAAATGATGTCATGCAGTTTATGTGAAGTGAATTTTAGGGAAAAAAAAAATATGCACTTTTGTCTTATCTATTTCAATTTTCATAATGGCTGAACGCTCCTATGCAAAGCATTGCCTGGTATAGCTATGTGTTATTTATTTTCAGAATAGCAAAGTCGAGATAATATTTACCTAAAGGTAATACATCATGAAATTTCGAATGAAACGAACATTAACTTGTTCATTTTGTACTAATCAGTGTTGCATGAATGCTTGAACCATATTAATTTGTTGATGCACAGGAAGATTTGTAAATGTTGTATATCACGACGTTAAAACAACGTTTATATAATTCTTCTACATATATATATATATATTTTTTTATATATATATATTTTCAGAAAGAAAGCATCGTCTCTATAGTCATACTGGAATGTTTGATTTCCTCACATTTTAGCATTGGTTTCATATGTGCCTTGAAAAGACATTCCGATTTTCTACTACTCTTTTCCCTATTTTTTGAAGCACTAAAATTTGTAAAATATTATCCCTAATGTATTGTAACAAATCTTGTTGCTTTTCCTACATATAACATATATTACATTCTCATTTAATATATATTACTTTAATTTAAATGCTACAGCTTCGTTGAAGCAGCCTGGCTTAGAAGTTGCTGATTTGGAGGCTAAGCTACTTCGTATACAACAACTTCAAATTGAATTAGAGGTAAAATATATTGTTTAAAATACGTTGCGTATCTAAAACTATATTGTTCACGTGGATTTTATTTTTCTTTTTTTTTTCTCTCCTTTTTTCTTCTTTTTTTTTTCTTTTTTTGTTCAATAGATCAAAAAATTGGAAGCTGAAGAGGTATACTACGTTAGAGAAATACCAAATAAGCCTCCACCGCCTTATACACCTCCAGGAGATAATCGAATTTCCATAGCTATTGCTTCACCTTCTCCGCCTCCTGCAGTAATACCTTCGAATATCGAAGAGCTGACAGCTTTTACAGAAAAGGCTACGGCTTTAATATACAAAGCTAAACAATCTGGGCAAGATATTATGAATTTAGAAGCTCCTCCTGAAATTTGCGAGTTAACGAAAGAAAGCAACGAGATCGCGAAAAAAGATCGAAAGATTTATAATACATTCCTTTTCGATTTATGTAAAGAAACAATTTCGGAAGTTTATCAAGCGGAATATGAGAAACCTGGTCCGAGTTGGACGAAGCCAAATGTAAAAACAAAGCCAGCTATGAAAATTCCAAAGACTGTAGAAGAGCTTCATGAATATGTTAGTAAGGAAGTAGCGACATTATTTGGTTTCAAAACAAAATTACAAAGGGAGAATATGGTAATGCGTTGGAGTAGAAAACGTAGGGATAGAGTCGATGAATTATTAGCGAGGGAGGCCCAGGCTGAAGAAGACGAATGGACTAAGTTTCATCATGATGAATTGGCAGTGAAAAATGGACTCACGGTAGCCATATTAGAAACTTTGATCATGGAGACTACAAGTGTGGTTAAAGTGGCACATGCAAAAAAAAGAAAGGTGATGATATAGCTACTATAGCTCTAGTTGATCAAATTATTACTCGAATTCATTTAAAAAATGCAAACATACGGCGTACATATTCTTATGCAGTTTTTTTCTTTTCTTTTCTTTTTTATTTTTTCTCTATAATATTATACTGCGTTGAATATTTAGCGTTGATTATCATTCGATCGTTTATGATTAGGACATTCTTTTATTGATTAATGACTTCACATAATGCACAGGCTGGTTCCTATTTATTTGTAGACAGTTTACTTTTTTTTAGAGAAAGGGCACATACAAATAAATAAGACGATCTATAGTGAGACTGAAATGATGCGTGCGTGCGAAGAATCGTAACGTAGGCAGAATACAGGCGTCGATAAAGGTGCTCAGAAGTCTCTTGAGAATCAAATGCCCTAAGTCTATAATAATTCATTTTACCTTAGAGTAATAAGTAAGGTATATCATATAAAGGTATTATTATATAATCAATGCATAGATCGCGATCCGTTGTTGTGTAGATGGGTATATCGTAGTATATTTGATTTTCGTACTTGTTTTCGTTAAAATAATAATAGTTATTAACTTTGTAACAACGTAGAATATTATGTACGACTGAACCTTGACGAAAAATGTCAAACAATGTAAATAATTCATATCTCAATGGAAAAACAGTGTAGTTTTCCTTAGAAAAGGTAGAATATATTTCAGTTTTCTATTTGCTTATTGTCGGAAGAAAGAGTTACGCAGATCATATGACGAAGATTTCACGATAGATATTATTATTTAATTTTTAATATTTATGTGTATTTCAAATTACTGAGACATGGGCTGCTCGCTATATGTAGCATCGATTATACAATAGAAGCTTTTAACTGGACACAAACATAGAGCAAATATTTATACAATGTTCCATGTTAAGCTTCTAATTAATGGAACTAACAAAATTCAAATTAAAAGACTGATATTTTGGGGCCAGTTTATCAAAATTTGTGAATTTGCGAAATTTATATGTAGATGACGAAGGTACGTTGGATATCGAGTACTAATTGGTGCTTTAGAGGTTTTCCGTGTTAAATGTTGACAACGATAAGTAGCCTTTCGAGTAAACCCTTTAACTTAGGCCCCTTTCCAAGAAAAAAAAATGAAAGTAAGAAGGATAGAAAACGACATAAATGTTACGTTTGTTTTTACCGATCACTTTAACTTGCAAATTGTTACTTTATCTGTAAATTGTATATGTTTTAAGTATATATATATATATATATATATATATATATATATATATATATATATATACACGTTAAGTCGAGTAGACTCAAATACGATGACTTAATTTTTACGTTTGTGGTTGTGATTTAAACTTAAAGTAGAGCGCGATGTATGAAAGACCTTTAGTAAGCACTCGAAAGTTTACATCAGTTTGATTTCTTTTTTATTATTTTACAGTTTTTATATTATTTGTGTTATATAAGAATGAGATGAAATGACGATGTTTTGTTAATGTTCAAACTTAAATTAAGATTTTTAGCGATATTTTTAGCTATCAAAGTTCTTGTCTTTCATTCATTTTCAAGAACGATTTTTTTTTTTTTTTTTTTTAAATATCTATAAGTTGTTACAACCGGATTCTTCGTTCATTAACGAATATCACCGTGAATTTGATTGTGTACGTAGTTGTTACGATTAGAAGTTGTTCACGTACGTAGAGTTGGATATGTACTTAACCAATCCATAATATATTTTATAATAAATTTTGTCCAAATAATTTGTGTAAGCTATCTCATATTAATTTCTACTTCTTCGACCTATAAGAATAAAACTGGAGAGGGGGTAAACGATTGGACGACATTTTTTTTTTAAGTTTTTCCAACCCCATATTTATTTTGGCAATGCCTTTTATATGAAAAAGTACAACACCATTTGTTCTCGAGAAGGTTGATACAATGATACACATTTTGGGCAAGTGGTGGACAGTAGTGGACAGAGGAAGGGTAAGGCGAGGAGTGTGCAAAAAGATTGTGTGATAATATAATATATTATTTAAATATATATGATAATGGTAAACTTAATGGTAGAGATATGGATCTGTTTTTACTTTACTTACGCATTTTCTCTCGTAAACTCATAACAAATAAGATATATGTGACGCGTTATACAGTAGTAATAAAAAAAAGAAGCGCACGTGTATCTATTCTCTGTGTGTGTTTTGTCTTATGTAAGTATATGTAAGTAATGTGATCATCGTATGCTTGTAAAACGGATCATACGAGGTTGTTTTATGTTTTCTTTTTTTGTGGAGCATTCGGCGTGTTCGTTCTTTTTTCTTTTTTATTTTTTGTTACGTTTAATTTTAAGAAAAAATTGAATAACTTGTATTTTTTCTTTTTCTATAACAATATTTCCTAATTGTAAGTGGGAAAAAATGTTGCGCCTTTTTCTCTATTATTTTCTCATTTTTCACATACATCATCGGATTCTTTATTATCCTGCGTAAGAGAGAAGATTCGTGCATTAAAATTTTTTGCGCTTGAAATAGATTAGAGATACTTTTTTTTTTTATATAGAAAAATATAACCAAAGGATTTTTAATGTACGTAAGTCGAAGAATAAATAGTAGTCCATCGAGCGAGATAGAAAAAATTCGATATTTTCATAGACTTTAAATTGGAGCGGTTGTATTTAGGAATAATAATTGCAACGTCATCGCGTTTTTTTTTTCGATATCATTGCAATCCACTTTTATGACAGCAATGACTGACATTTGTCTTTTTTATATATATATTTATATATATAGCAGCGATTGATTTGGATCTTACTTTTGTTATGTCTTTTTTTGTGTTTTTTTCTCGTTTTTATTTTTTGGTAGAGAACGTATTTTATAAATTGCTTATCGAAGTCTATTCAGAGCACGTGATACGCTTTGATATACACATTATTATTATTTTTTTTATTTTTTTTTTTTTTATTTTTTTTTTTTAATGGAACGTAGATGTGTGTCGAACATTCGAAAATACGATTATCATTTTTTTGTTTAAACGCAGACAAGCGACGCACATCAACAATCTCACATTTATTAGCATGCATAACGAGTAGGCGATCGTGAGAGAGTCGTTGACGCTAAACATAAAAGAGATCACGATGAAAAATATGATAAATTATAACATTTTCGCGCCTTTAAGACGGACAAATAAAGCTGCCAATCACGTTTCGTCTTATACGTTCTTACGGTATTTTTTTATGGTATTTTTTATACGTTTCCAAATGGATCGAACGAAGCTTCTTTTCTTTTAATTGTTCGTTTCCAAGAGAGAAGAAAAAATGTGATTTATTTTTTCTTGTTCGATCGAATGCGCTTCGTCTTTCTCATCGTACGTATTATGTATATATGTATGCATGTATGTATGTATGTATGTATGTTTTTATACATACAAGTAACTTAACAATGATATGTAACAACTTCGGCGTTGGTGTTATCTTTTAAAAAAATAACGAGCGCGAGGACGTGTCGGCGTTGGCGCGTCTCGATTAAAAAATATAAAATTTCTAGTAATCTGCACGTTTAGTTTAAATATTTTGAAATAGGATATACATACATCATATAGTGTATCGTAGACCACTGCATTTTTTTCTCTCTTTTTATTATTATTTTATTATATTTCGGTTAAAAACTGAAAGCAGCGACGGTATGAAACAGCGTATGTATATATACATATATCTTTATATATATATATATATATATATATATATATATATATATATATATATATATAGGTATATATACGTGTAAATTGTTCTCTTTATTTTATTATTATTATTATTTTTTTTGTTGTTCTTTTTCTCTTTTTTATTTCTCTTTTTTCGTCGTCGCTTCTCTCGTATTGCCATGCTATACTCTCGGAGACAAAATTCATGATTTAATTTATACATGTATGTTTTTATTTTCTTTTTTCCTTTTCAGTTTTTTTTTCTTTTTTTTTTTTCGTTCGGATTTTAGATCCCACGAAAGATCGAACATCGATAGATCCTTAAAAGGAGAGATAGTTTAATAAAACGCGACTACGAATAAAAACCATGGAAAGATCCTTTCGTCGCCTTTTCGGATCATTCGTCACGACGTCGTCACCTACTTTCAAGTAAAGTTTCTTACTTTAATCGTTATTTTAATAATTAATTAATTTATTATAATAAATAGTTGGCACCAAGTATCGTTTCTTTTCTCGAAATTAATCGAGCTCTCTTCGATCTTTTTTGAAACGTTTTTACGTTATTATTACAGGTGAAACCATCGAACACGACGGACGAAGAGACGAAAAGGGAGAAAGAAGAGGATAAACGTCAACGATCGAGAAATCTAGCATTCCCTATCTACGAGCTTTTTTTTTATTCTATTAGGTACGCCCACATGATCTCCCTCTCAAGATAATTACATTTCTACCGTTCTACCATTGCTGCCTATTTTAATATATCATATGTATGTTTGTATGTATGTATGTATTCATCTATGCATGTATGCATGTATGCATGTATGTATGTATATATGTATGTATGTACGTAGGATATTACACCAGTTAAATTCGAAATTACATTTACTCTTGCGCACTCCGCTCCGATTGTCTCGGCTCGATTTTTTATTTTTATCTTTCTTTTTTTTTTTCTTTTATTTTACCTATCTAATCGAAGAATCGAGTTCGAGGAGACCATTCTCAAAGCAAGATCATGCCTACGAATTCAAATTCGCCGATGTTTTATAATAATAAAACACATTTCAGGAGATCCCAAAGACACCTCGTGTATGTACTTCTTTTCTCAAGAATATGTTTACTCGATAGAAGTCATGTAATAGTGCATGTTTAGTGATAATAAAGATTCTATGATAGGAAGAAAGAGGAAGGTCGATTAAAAAATGATCAAGTTGCATGCTTATCTAAGAAATCGTGACTTTAGGAACTCCTGAATACGATTGTCCTACCAGGGACACAAATATTTCGAATCTTCTTTCTTTTTATTTGTTTCTTTGTGATTTCTCTTCTTTTCTTTCCTTTTTTTTTTTTTTTTGTTTTAACTCGATTATCGTGTTAAACTGCGTAACTGATATACTTGTAGTATGTATGTATGTATGCATGTATATATGTATGTATGTATGTACTTTCTTTTTTTACCATAGGAAATGATTTTTAATATAACATTGATTTTTCTATGTGTCTCAATTCTTACAGGTTATCATCTTGCCCCAACTCTCTCTCCACGTAACGTGTCCGACAAATTATTTACACGGATTATTTCCAAATTTTATACTGTTTTTCCCACGATGATAACACGGTTAGCGATAAATAATTCAGCTTTGGTTTTACATCGTCCATTCTCGAGGCATCTCATTATCATCAATTTTTTTTTTTCACATTTCCAGTACTGCTTATATAAACTTTATGTGATAGGAATATGCTGATAACGATCAGTCCTACGCGGGGTTGCATTTTCGTTGGTCGATTTTGTGCAAGGATATTATATAAGTATATGTAAAATAAATTTGTATTTACTTTATCTCATCATTGTTCGTGTCTCTAATAGAGGATATTTTTTCGATTGAAATGAAGATAAAATTTCGGTACTTTGAAAAGAAGAAAAAATCGAAAAAGAAAAAAAGAAAAAAGAAAAAGAACATGTAGTAATTTGAAGTAATAATCGCTCATAAATTTTAGATACAATGATCTAACAGCAATGAGATGGTTTCTCAATTAATCGAACTCTTATTTCGTTACGTCCTACGAAAATGGACGTGGAGCAACAATCAGGGATCGAACAATTTTTTTTTTACGGATTTCATGCACGCCGATGTACTCAGGTAATTTATCGTATAATTAAGTACAGTGAAGAGCGTACGTGTATGTGAGAAAGTGTGTGTTATGTGTATATATATATATAATATATATATAATAATAATAATATAATATAATAATATTAATAATATTAATAATATTAATAATATTAATAATAATAAAAATAATAATAATAATAATAATAATCGTAACGCACATATACACGTCACGCATCTCGGATTAACAAATAAATACAAGTATACATACAACGTGCACATTGATCGTTGCCTTCTTTTTACGATCACGTGCTTTTAACTTAATCTCTAACAAATCGATATTCTTAAAAAAGAAAACAATTAAATGAAACATTTGTACTTTAGCAGTATAGAGCAGTCATTTTGTCGTACTTATTAATTCTTAATATCGTTTTATCGTCGTTTTATATTATTTTACACATATGTAATATGTAATATTTATATATATTCATATATATATATATAATTTTTTTTTTGTTAAGAAACAATTCCCGTCTCGCTTGGCACGCCATCCAGCATCATGATCGTCATCATGATATAATATTATGTACGTGTAATTATCGTATAGCTGACATTTCATTTATATTAAAAAAGAAGATTATAGATGTATAATGTGTGCTATGTGACGAAACGCGATGTACGCTTAAGCATTCGTTTATCTATAACTTTACACAGAGATAATATTAAATGAAACTAATATAATCGCCGTAGTTCTCTCTCTCTCTATTATATGGAAGGGGTTACGCTTGAGTTTTTTTTTTCTTTTCTCTTTTCTCGAACTTGTTCCAGAGATGTCTTCTCTTCCTAACAAAGTGTTATACGCGTAATGAGAATAACAATAATAATGATAATGCAATTATTACTATTATTATGGCTATAGTACAAATGACGAGGATGATGATGATGACGATGACGATGACGACGACGGTAAAGTGCTAATTATATAATAATAATTATAATTGTAATAATAATAAAATATCATAATAATAATAATAATGTCAATAATAGTAGCAATACTACTAAAATAATGTCAATAATAATATGACGCAATAATAATCAATAGTTGTATTCTTAATATTGATTATGATTCTCATTAATGTATTTACAAACATTATAGCACCATGACCGAAATCTTTAAGGCTGATCAAGAACGATAAAAAAGAAAGAAATTAATCTCTAGTAGTTTCTTCGTAACGAGTCGAGAAACAAGCCGTATTAGAGATTTTTTACTTTAAGTCGAAACACGAAGATAAAAAAAGAAAAAGAAAGGAAAACTATTCGACGCGGTTCTGTGAATATTATTACTAAGACATTTCTGCTCGAGTATGATAAAAACACTTTTTAAAGCGATTGCTGGACACCATCAATAATATATCATAATAGTTATACCAACGTTAAGTATATTTGGCCGTTTTAATCGCGTGTTCTCCAATATATTCACGAGAGTATCATAATTCTTGATCTCGAGGGCTCGGTTAATGAAAAAATAAAAAAGAACCCAGCGACTAGAAATTTAGAAAATAAAACAATTTTAATCGTGCACAAGGAAGGAGAAGGAAAATCTCAATTTTTTAATAATAATATTATAATAATCGTATCAGCTACTCGAAGCGTGATTCATTGAAATTTTCCTTCTGTGATTTGTCTTAAAAAAAAAAAAAAAAAAAAAAAAGAAAATAAAAAAAATGTAAAAATAAAATGAACTAAGTCTCATAGACGAATTATAATAAAAAACGTATGATCAGCAATTCAGCAATTTATCTTTTCCAACGATTCGCGCACGTTAAATAATTCGACGATCCTTGCGCAGATCTCTGCTCTGGTAGATCCTAATTCGGTTAAAGAATTTTCGATTCTTAACTACGACGACTGTGATTAGAATTAGGAAAAAGAGATAGAGAGAGATAGATAGAATTAGTGAATAACGATCGACTTAATAGCTGCCGAAGTATGCTACCACGATAGATCTACGCTCGTTCGACGTAACACGTAATAATAATTCTATTTCTTCCGCATATAGATTTATAATCTTCATATATATATTTTTGTATGTATATATATATATATTTTTTATATAGATCCATTCTTATATTAAACTATGATATTCCCTCTTTGTTCTCAATATATTAATTAGGTATGATATGTTTATTCACAACTTGATGTGAGCGTTTAGAGTTGGAATCTTTCCTGTAATATCATGAAGATAGACTCTTCTATTCATCTTAATTTTTTTTTGTTTTCTTTAGCAATATAGCGATGTATCGATATAATATTTTGTTAATTTAAGTACGACGCGCTAGATAAAACATTAATTTTTCTATCGATAAACTTGCTCTTTCTTCTCATTCCTCGGCTCTGATGGATATATATATGTATATATATATATTTATTTATTTATTTATTTATTTATTTATTTATTTATAATAATTACATATTGATACGCATTATATCCTAGTCATTGTCAGAGAGTTATTTATTAGTGTTCAAAGTTCGAAGAGTTGAATGCACTCACTTCAGGGCTCTCTTGCTTTATTTTTGTAAAACCAATATCTCAGATTGTGGATGGATAGTTTCTGGCTCGGTGGTTATCTCGTCATAGATAAATGTGCTATTGTTTCATACGTACTTTTTTTTTTTTAATGACTTTTTACCAGCTCGAGCAATTGTGTATATAATATTTCACAAAAGACATTAGGAATAAAATGATTCTAAGCGTTCGGCTGTTTGATGGAATACCCTGAAGTCAGCACAATATATGTATATATATATATATATATATATATATATATATACACATATATATATAGAATATATACATACATACATATATATATATATATTATATATATATAAAGATAATTCACACTATTCTACTTGTCAAGTAATAAAAATAGAGATTGCATAGATTGAGATTCGTAGCAGATTACCTTGAGTGGTACGCCCTATATAGAATATCCTTTCGAGTCTTATAACGTGAGATTCATTCATTCTTTGCGTCTAATATGAATTCATTCTTTTAGGATAATTCATACTTGCGCTTATGGGGCTGTTGAAATGGAGTATTTCGTACTTTAGCGTACTTCCATACAAACATTTATATTACCGTCTAGTTACACACGTCACTTTGAAATCTTTAAAGACAAAAGGTTAATCAAGAAAACGTAGAGAAATTTTTTTTAGACGATTTTATGATTCCATCTTCGATATGTCTATGAATTTGGTGTTTCGTTCGCCGGTGTTTCGCGGAATAATTTACAAATATGTACTAATATCGCGATATTTCGTTATCCTTAAGGTCTAACGTTCCCCTTTGTCGTCAAAACTTTCAAAGTCCTTATTATACGCTAAAATTCTTAAAACTTCGAGAAGAACACCGATCGGACTCCGAAAGCTTACCCGCGGACTTGATTGCATTATCTTTTTTTTTTTGTGCTTTCCTCGCATGTCGAATGCAAAAACGTACAAACTTTCGAATCACTTATTGCGACGATGGCATACACGATAATAACTTTAACGCGAAATATCATACCGACATATTGAGTATTTAATTGCGCTCCCAAGGGCGAAATATCGAGTCATTACAATATGTATCGTCAAAGGTACAACTTTTTTTATACTTTGAATTCAAACGATCTCTTTCCTTCTTCATCTTATCATTTCTCAGCGACGTAACAAAGCGTTACACGAATTTAGCATATAACTTTGTATATGTATTGCTTGTACTTCCACTTTAAAACGCCTTTCTCGCCATCGAAACGACTCCCATAAAATCACGAATAAAATGCGATTTATATATACATTATATTTGTTCCGATATATATGTATCCATCGCGATAAAGCGACACGAATATTTTCCATTCTCATATATGGCCCACACCGAGAATGGTTTTGCTTTTATTGCTAATCCGTACCCTCCGTTAAAAAGAAAAGACCAGGAGGATCCTTTCCAAAGATGGTCTGGTCCATCTATTGAGATGCGGAAAATCGATGAGCCCTTCGATCGCATCTCACATCGTACCAACGATACGTCATTGTCGTCTACCAGCGAAATCGAGAACGTTTCCTGAATTTTCTATTTGTGCGATGAGCGCTGGAAAGTTAGATTTATCCCGGCAGGAATCATATGCCCGTGCCGTTTCGATACGCATCCTGAAACATACCGGTTAAATATTTTCTCTTCTTTCATGTAAAAAAAAAAAAAAGAAATAAATGTATATATTATAAATATAGTCATTAATTAAACGCATATAAAAAGTATATATATATATGTGTGTGTATATATGTATATATATTTTCAATGTATATTATTAATATCGAAGCGGAGAGATGTCAACAAGAATTGCAATTTTATTTGTATAGGGAAAAAAAGCAACGTATATACCTCTTCATTGCAGGTCTTCCTCGCACTTGGGAATGTCGAAGATCTCGGCGAAGAGAGGTGGCAGCTTCAGCTTCGTCCAATTTCTCCTAAACCAATCTAAAAGATTTGCGTGCCTTGCACCAAGCGCCCTGAGTTCCGGTATCCTCTGAGAAACTCCAGATATGCTGGCACAGCCAGACGCCGAGGCTGCTTCTCCACCTGTGCCATTGTGATTTCTTGAAGTTTGCACTCTGAGAGCTTCCAAAAGACGATCCTGAAGCCTCTGGACCGCTTTAACGTCGTTAAGACCAGCCCTTTCTCCGAGAAGCACTGCACCCGAAAAGAGACCTAATTCGGCGTCTGTCAGCTGATGAGCGTTTAAAGATGATGTGAATTGCATCAAGGCGGCCACGAAGTCGGGCTAAATTTGATCAAATAGAAAAATCGAAAGATCAATAAATATCATTAAATGTGAACATTTACTTAATAATTGCTAGGTTTAATTGAATAGATAATAAACGTAGAAAAGATAATGTAGAAAAGCATACCTCATACATGAGTTCCATTTGTTGCCTGGTGATATAAGTACCATCCTCGAAGGTCATCGAGCTATCGGTGGTCATCTTGGAAATGTGACTAAGCCAGACCTCGAAGAAGCCAACCTTTATAAGAATGAGTTGATCGTCCTGCGAGAGATCACAGAATCCTGGAACCCTCTTGGCAAATTCTACCACCCTCTGTACCGACGGTGTGACTCTAGTAGCGAACTGTTGCCACAGCCAGATTCTCTGCGATTCAACGGTCTCCGCAGTTGAGGAGGCCGCCTCTGGATCTTCTGGGCTGGCCGGCTGCGAAGAATCACTCGCCTAATCAGCAGGATTACAATAGAAACACGCATTGCTGCCAATTCCAGCAAAGAATGTCAAAACTTTTGTACTAATTCAACAAGGTATCTAAGAAGAGATCGTTCTCAAAGAACCACCTTGGAGAACAAATTGTATTAACGTACTAATATTTTTGGACTTGAATTGAAAAAATAATAAAAACAAAAAAGAAGAAGAAGAAGAAAAGAAAAAATACGATGGACGACGTATATTTAAGTCGACGACTTTAACTTATCGCATTTTTAAGAGAAAAGGATTATTAAAAATTGTCAAAGGCCACTCTCAAAATCAGGTTACTCTTGGTATCCTCCAATACTTGATCTGCCACTGATAATTCTTTTAAGCATCCACACGAGAAGATCGATACGTCGGATTCATTAAACGTTGAACGATGAAGTACCTCATTAACGAGTACAGAACTCTTATTTATTACATTACATCCCCGTTTGCAGGGAAGGCAAAAGCAATGGTCTCTACAAGATCTGTTAAGTGTCTTACCGGTATTATCATGGGCTTTCGTATAAGACCCCTCGTGGATTCCTCAGTAAAACCGCAATGCGCGTGATGCGCTTGCGACACTTGAAGGATAACATCGTAGACTGCCAACTGCTTAACGTCCGTGTCGGATTGATCAGCTTCAGCGACCGCTGATGGAGGTATTCTTGGCATGGCGTTGCCTCCTTGTCCGTTATTGTTATTATTATTATTGTTATTATTTTGACTGCTTGTGTTGTTATTGTTGTTGTTATTATTATTGTTATTGTTATTGTTGTTATTGCCAGTGCCAGCGGAAGACGTGAGCTGTTGCACGCCAGTTGTAGTCGTCGATGTGGTCGTCGTCGTGGTCGTAGGTACGGAATCTTCAGGGCCTCGTTCTCGCGAACGTTTCGGCACTCTGCCGTATCTGACAGCTGTACAATATATTATACGTTATATTTAACATTTATTTATGCGTTTATTTTATTATTATTATATTTGCTTTCAGACGAAACACGAAATTTCGATTATAGAGAGGTAATGAGTAATGACCATAGAACGGTATATGATATATGATATATTTGATTACTTCGTGGGTGGCCACTAATGGATGTTAATTTTCAAATAAAAGCAAAGAGAGAATACGCGATAATCGACGATAAAAGCTTTTCACGATACGGCAATATATATATATATATATATATATATATATATATATATGTATGTATACATATATCTTTGTCGATATACATATATACGCATATACATCGACATTCATATTTAATTATATTTCTATTTCCATGGAAAACAACACTGATTCACGTAAGCTTATTACGTTCAGGAAAAAGGGAACGTGAAGTTTCGACTTAAGCGTCATATGCACATGTATGTTGCTCGATAGAACTTTGACGTTTAATTATGCACGCAACTTCTGTCTCTCTTTTTCTCATTCTCTCTCTCTCTCTTTCTCTTTCTCTTTCTTTTTCTCTTTCTCTTTCTCTTTCTCTTTCTCTTTCTCTTTCTCTTCCTCTTTCTCTCTTTCACCACGTTTATTTTACCACTCGTCGCTGCCGGCCAACGGAAGCTCGTACAGTAAAGTTGACGTCGCGTTGAGATGAGTTTCCGTACTTGAATTTCTAGTTTTCTAATCTAACGATATACATATCTAACATGATAATGAATGATGTCGCTCTGTAATAGCAGATTTTATGTAAATATTTTCTTATTTTTTATATCTTTAATCAAATGAAAAACAGAAGTGAAAACGTTTTCTAGTATATGTTACTCTTATTAAAATACAATCTTGAGATTAATCAACTGTGAAGTTAAAAAAATGTTGGTTTTTCAAAATGTATGTTTCTCAAGGTTAAAACGTTAGAGGTTATCATATATTGAAGTAATAAGTAGTATTATTTTTAGAAAAGAAAAAAAAAACAGGAAGAAAAAAGAAATAAAAAGCTCTCGAAATTGTTTGATATAAAACTCCTAACAACTTTGTTAGTTGAATTATGGTTAATTCATGATATCATTATTCTGACGTACGATAATTATCTATGGAAAGCAGTTTGATTATTTGATCTTATCTGATACTTACAATCCCTGGACATGCCGACAGCTAGGCACTTCTTGAATCTGCAATACTGGCAGCGATTCCGATTTAATCTGATCACTAGACACTTGCCGTCCCTCAGGCACCTGTATTCTATCTGCTTTTGTATGCTTCTTCTGAAGAATCCCTATGGATGAAAAACAAGTCTTAAACTGGATAAATCGGATATCATTATATAGAAATTATCGGAGATCGACGAACAGGATCGACGAAGAAAAATATCTATAATAGTTTCATCGAGTCTTTTCTATTTAAAAACTTATAACACGAATGTCATGGAGCATCGATAGAATAAATAGATTTAAACTTAAATTTAAATCTCGAAAACACATACTATATTTCACGGTACTTTCTTTTTCGTTGATTGTTGCCACGACGGAGAATAAAACTGAATTATGCATTAGTTATATTTATCATTAACCCAAAGAGGAATGGAATAATATCAAGAGACAAAAGTTATATTTCGAAGAAAGAAATTATTCAATGCATCGAGATACAGATTCTTAAACATTTCTTTTCACGATTGATCATCGATTTTAACGGGAACCGTGATAGAATTCACCTTCGCCGAAGAGGTTCAATTTGATATTAAACGTAGTAGTTCAAGTAATCTGGAGTTCGCCTGATCGAATCGGAAATGGAAAGAACATTGGGATCTTCCAGCATAGAGAACGGATGAAAATTAATTAGACGAGATTCGTTTCCTAGTTGCTTCAGAAGATAGAAGTAGCCAAATGACATACGCAAACACACACACACACACACACAGATACACTCGTGTATGTATTAAAATGTAATAAAATATCAAAGTGTACGTGGGTAGGTATTTACGTATGTAAAAGTATATAAAATTTGCTTTTCAGGATTGTTTAATTTTTTTATAAGAGTATTAAATTCACATTTGTAATTTGAAAGAAATTATTCATCCAAGTATGTAGGATATTCGAAATAAAGCTTGATAGAATTCAAATTAGGGATTCACGATTTAAAAGATTGCTTTCGACGATGACCCAGTTTCGTATTATTAATTTGAAAGTGAAAATTAGTTGAACCTTATTTAGGTTAATCCATTTTTATGGATATTAAAATACTCGAGGGAGGGAAGAATCGAAGAGAGAGGGAGGGAGAGAGAGAGAGAGAGAGAGAGAGAGAGAGAGAGAGAGAGAGAGAGAGAGAACAAGAGAAGAAAATATATCAACGTAGAAATGTATAGAGTTTACGTTTATTACGAATCGTTAATAATTGGTAACAAAACGGGAACTGTTTGCCTAAATAGAAAATTAATGAAAACGAGTTAATGAGAAGAAAAACAACATCGACATTTTCAAAAATAAATTATAACAAAATTTTCAATATTAAACGCGATGATAGGTGAATGAAATAATGAAGAATCGTGCGAACATGTCGTTTCCTTTAGCGATCGAAAACTGAGATCCTCTGTCTATTAACATTGGTATCAATTAATTAAAAGTAAGCATTGGTAATGGTTCGACTGCATTGCTGATGCGTATCCCACGTCCGATATCCTGCAGAGCGCATGGAATATCGTGAAACAGCTGCCTGTAATATAGTTCCCCATTCGTGGCAAAAATCAATACTTATGTCACACGCCGTATCAACGTGCGCGTCTACTACAAGCGCTAAAGAAAATAATAATAGAAATGATTCGTCGAAATTGAATGAAGAATGGTGAAACATCGTATCTCCGATTATTTGTCTATTAAATGTTCGAAACAGTAATGTTCGTTATATCAAGACACCTTGAAAGAAAAATAAAAGAAATATTAGAGAAACATAAAGGTAATGATTAATTTAAAAATTGAATTATTTCTTAAAAATTCATATACATAGCAAAATAAAAAAGTCGATAAAAAATGAACACGCGAGATTCGAAACGGTGACTAATAAGAACAGTCACAAAGCTAATATCTTTAAGTTTTATCGTTTCATTTAAGAGCAATTCGTTTCAAGTACTTTCGTTCATTGAAATATATGACATGAGCTATAAAATCGATCGAAAGTTTGCAAAAGTTTAATCACGTACGAGACGACTCGTATTAACTCGTATATATAGATTCGAGTGAAAGGCTTAAAAGTATTATAATTATTTTACTATAATTTTCGATCGAGTAGAGGGAAAGAAAAAAGAAAAAAAGAAAAAAGAAGAAAAAACTCGATGCGACAAGTTGCATAATAATCTAAGTGTATGATTTCTTCCGTGAAGAGAGTAGCAGCTATAGACACTGGTCGTGTATGTCGATCGAATGTGACGGGAGTCGCCAGTAGTAAAAGTATTGAGTGGTCGGACAATGTAAAGAAAACCTTAAAACTTTCCTTTGGCGACTAAAATTGAAAGATTGCTATGGCGATAACAGCATTCTTTGATATCAAATCAATCATTTATTTCCGGATTTTTCTGACGGACTCAGAATGAAGCCAAATTTTCATCTCACCACATTTCATATTTATTGGATTGCGAAATATTTCATTATACTCGATAATTCTCAAAAGTTCGAGAAACACGATGAAACTTTCAAATAAAGATTTAAAATCTTAAAATTATTAAGACTTTAAGCCGATAAATTCTACAATTTCTAAAATACAATTACACAACATTAACAATAAAATATACCTGTCCAATAATTTAGCGTAAAAAAAAAAAGAATATGAAAGATTACGAAAGTGGTTTAATTGAAAATAATATAAATATTTTTTATTAAAACAATGAAGTATTTAAAATTATAGAATTAGAACAATACGTTTTAATCAGGCTATTGTCACAAAATATTAATCATGTTATCGTTTTATAAACATTTATAAAACTCTTAACATTTTTAATAGCAAGTGTATTTGTATTGCTTTCAGCGCGAAAAGAATCCACTTTAACCGCGAACGAGTTGTACTCCATACGTTTATTAAATTTTAATAGTTAGATATTTAATAGTCAGCAGTATCAAGTCACGATTACTCTGGTCTCATCGTGTATATATATATATATATATATATATATATATATATATATCCCACTTTCTTTGTCTCTCTCTCTTTCTCTCGAAAATCAAGAGAAAAGACGTCTCACATTTTCGAGCGTACTCTCATCATATTGAAAACGTACCATGGAATCGAAAGTTGTGCGTGTGTGTTCAGTGTTCACATACATATATAGGCGGAGATGGGATCTTCGTTGATACGTGTGTTTGTACGTGTATATGTGTGTATATATATATATCATATATTATATATTATATATTATATATATATATATGAGTATGTATGTGTTTGTACGATCGCGAGAATGCACCAATTCACCGTTAACTCTGGCCTTAGGGCTTCCGTGTTTCAATCTCAGACGAGGAGTGCCGCTCGATCGGCGGATATGCATCTCGTGCAAAGCTTAAGGTCTATTCACACAATGAACGTTGAGCTTCCTTGTAGAAACATCGTTAGGAGTCAATTCAAAGTACGATTTGTACGTTCCTTTACAATCGGGACTTCTATTGTGTATCTTTTCATCTTTATGTCTCAACAATAACGTCTGGGTACTAAATACAGATGTGTGTGTATGTGTATATATATATATATATATATATATATATATATATATATTTGTATAAAGATTAAATCAGATGCGTATATATATATATTTGTATAAATCAATGTAGAGAAAAGTAATATCTATATGAAAATACTCATAGAGAATAGTTAATATTTTAATCATGTAAATTCGTACTGTTTTTTTTTTTCCTTAAACGAACTTGGTATTTTTTTCAAAAAGAAAATTTCAGATATTTATGATTAAACGTGTTATCGATCGAGATTACAACGAATGTAATCTTTTGCCACTTTCGTCTCTTTTGTTCGGTATTACTCGACGAGTTCTGTCATTACTACATCGAAATTGCGAATTGCAGAGCTAATTACAGTAATTTCGGACTCGTACAACACGTTCCCCGAACGAAAAGAGATATGAATTGTTATTTATATCGGTACGTCTCGTGGGGGCAATAACGATACACGTACAAAAGCGCAGAAGGGAGCGCACGAGAGCACACAAAGTAGATGATCGCTCGTTTCCTTCGCGCTCCGGGCTCCCTGTAATTTATTGCACCTCGTCGCTTGCTTCGCTAATACTAATTATACTTTCGTACTGATCACGAAGCGCGTAGGTTAATGTTCGCAATGCGTAACGTCGCTCAATAACATGTCTAACAATGAATTTACACTCGAAAACGTGTCACTCTCATCATATTGCATTTTCATCCTTCATGTGGGAGCATTGTGATATATCCTATTTTTTTCTTTTTTTCTCTAGAGAAATTTTATCATAATTTTTTAAGATAGAAGAAATTAACACAACAAATATTTGTGTGTGTGTGTGTATAAAACGAAAAAATTATTTAACTATTATTACTTTAAACTTCTCTCATAAATATGCTTACATTAGTTTCTTAGTAGCAAAAATATAAGCAAAGCGTTATCTAAACTTTCGGTGAGAATTATGAACGTATCTTTGACATAATCGTATACTACGTCCCACAGTTTCTATAAACATCCTTCCATAATTGCTTTACTCGAGATAAAGTGAAATAGGATATGCAGCTCCATCGCAGGTGTTTCTCTGTACCATAGCTATAAATCTTTCTAATCTAGGCGATCTAACCGATCTCTCTTCGCTCTCTCGAAAGTCGATCGATCGTTACATCGTATGTGTTAACTTACGAAAGACATACAGAAGAAGTAAAAGAAGAGAAAGACAAAGACAGAAAACAGAAATAGATAGATAGATAAATACAGAGAAAGAGAGAAAGAAAGAGAGAGAGAGACAGAGAGAGGGAAAGAGAAAATGATCAATAATTATCTAGATGATTCAAAACGAAAAAAATAAGAATCATAAAGTAACGATCTTCGTAGTCAGTTTATCGACTCGATTTATCGACGAAAACGGATCCTTACTTACCTTGCACCCCTCGCAGCTAGTAACACCGTAGTGATAACCGCTCGCCTTGTCACCGCAAACTTTACAAGGTACAAAACTTTTAGCGGGCGTCGAACTGTTGGAATCGGCTGCCGCGTAATGTTGCTCTGAAAAAGGAAAAAAAGGTTCGAGGATGAATACAGGGATAAAGCTTTACACACTAGAAACAATGCGTGAACGAACGAATAGTTTCATGTAAAATCAATGCATTTCTTGGAACAAAACATTTTTGATTTCGTTTGAAATCAAAGGTTCTTTGTTCCAACGTAGATAGGTACGCATACATATGTATAACCGAAAGAATTTTTCAGTAAGAGTAACATATTTTTTGTCCATTTGTGTTTTATTTTTTATTTTTTTTATTTTTTTACGAAATTGCTCGACAAACTTTCTAGGAGAGACTTATTTGTGTATCCACTTCTATGGAAATTCTTTCAAGAATAAAGATAAAGTCATTCGTGTAGTAAAGGGAGAAATAGAGACAGAGAGATAGACAGACAGACAGAGAGAGAGGGGGGGGGAAGAGGAAAAAGAAAAAAAGACAAACATAAAAGACAATCATTCGAAAGGTTCTTTCTCCGTTCTGTTTCATAGTGCTTTCTCGTAACAGTTGCGTCGCTCGAAGGCGTTGGCAAGATACAAGGAGAGTTCGAAAGATGAAGAAAGAAAAGGTAGGAATAAAAGAAATAGAAGAAAAAGAAGAGAAGGAGGAGGAGGAGGAGGAGTAGGAGGAAGATGAGGAAGATGAGGAAGAAGAAGAAGAAGAAGAAGAAGAAGAAGAAGAAGAAGAGAAGTAAAGGCAAGGAAGGGAATAGACGCTCCTGCGGTCGAGGTCTGGCGTAACGGAAAGCCGGCATCACCGTTACGCGAAGAAGTGGACGGAGAAGGGAAGTAGTAGTCGACCGCTCGAAGGAAGATACTCTCTTCTTCGACACGGATGGAAAGAGATGCGAGAGGAACGCCGATGGAGGGAAGAAAGGAAAAAGGAAGGGTAAAAAGGCGAAACGGGGCCGGGGCCGGGTCTGTGAAGGGAGATGAAGAATACTGAACCGTACGTACGTACGTACGTATGTACTTGTATGTGCTGTCGAGTCGAGTAAGTACTTGTGACGTTTACCGTTCGTCTCTATCGAAATTGAACGAGCTTCTCTTTATATGACGAAAGGATCCTTAAGAAGAAGGACACTTAACTAATTTTTGTCGAGGGCACATTTTTCTACTCTTCTGAAATTGAATTATAAGATGGGACATTGGCGAACATTAATAATTCTATATACAAGTACTATTTCATCTATATATATATATATATATATTTAATTTATCAGGAATAGATATAGAATATTTTATATGTATATATGTATATATTAGTATGTGTAGGTACTTGTAACGTTTTCTGGTATTACACGTCATTCGTAACGAACGGTACTCTTTTCCTTATTTCGTAGCGGGTTCGTAAAGACTATTATAAGGATCTATCTCCTCCGCCGTTATCCCACGTTCGAAAGCGGCGTTACTCCTTTTTCGAGAGCGTTCGTGGACGCGTTCGGCTATAATGACTTCTATGTACTTACACACACACGCGTGTATATATATATATATATATATATATATATATATATAAAAGCTAGACAGACTCGTTCGGCTTGTTTCACGTTTCTCTACTTGCAACGTGATACGAACGATGAGAACTCTCCTTGAGATCCTTCTTAAGAATAGAGGGAATAGAACAAAATGAGGAAGATAAGAAAAAAAAGATTAAAAGATTGAATTATTTTATAAATCTAAGATATCGATATAAGATTAATATATATATATATATATATATATATTTATTAAAAGATAGATAAATATATCAAATATATCTAAAAGATAGATAAATATATACGTTTACAGTTATACGAGTTTTCGTAATAAACTTTGACACTTTAACGGTGTCAAAGAGTGTTGAAGTTTTCGCTAATTTAGTGAGATAAGAAAGTTTAGCTCGAAGAAAAGCTAGTCGAAGAGCCTATTCGTTAAGCTAGTATTCGAACCGAACGTGTCCGCGAATAAATCTCAATGGTTTAAGTACTTCCTCGTATGGCAATTATAGAGCATTTTAATAGCGACTTAATCGTTCGTGCCGATGCAAATTTCGTCGTTTCTCCTACGGGACCAACGGCAATAAAAACTCAAGTCGTTCCTCCTTCTTGTTCATTATACACCGAGTCTCGTATTATTTATTGCTAACTGCTACGATAAATTCAATATTACGACGTTCTCATATTTCCCGTATGCTCGCGTACACGCGCGTACGTACACACACACACACACACGTATATATATATGCGCTCACATATACCCGGGAAAGCTTTGTCCGTCTCTTTTCTAACGATCGAATGCGAACTTTACGATTGGCTGCATTGTGCGATGAGAAAAGCACGAAAGCCGATCCACATCCGAAATCCACGTTTATTCTTTTGAAATGAGATCGACGAAAATCCCTTCTATTTTCGAGATAATACCTTTAACGTCTGACGTTTCCTTTCATTCACTGAGAAACCTTTTTCACTTTCACATGTATTTCTATAAAAGAGATTAGATTTTCGAAGATAATCGTCATCGAATCCATTCATTGTCGATCGGTGGTCTATCAAATTTATTGTATTTTCGTTAAACCAGTAGACTCTTTCGACTTCTTCTTTTTCTTATTCTTCTTCTTCTTTTTCTTTTTGATCTTTTTCTTCCAAGATCAAAACTTTTATCTTGAAGATTTATGAAAGATTTCGTTCGCTTCGATAAATCGATTTAATTTATAAGTAGAAATATGACGAACGACGTTCCCTTGGTAAGGCGAACGATTTCAAGATTTTCAAGTGAGTTTTTAAAATCGTTAGACCCTACGTGGAAACATCGATCGTCCTGTCTCTTTTTCTTCATCCTCTTCTTCTTCCTTTCGACGTGGCAGACGTGTCGCGTTCCTTACGGTCTACGTCGACGAACGTAAGAAAGAAAATTCCGTTACTTCGAAGGAAATCCATAAAAAGAACGAACCTGTCACAGCGTTGAAGAAGATCTCGTCTTGTCTTCACAATCACACGATTTTGCTCATCGAACTGGACAGATAATATCTTTTTCTTTACGATAGTAACGTATGTTTATATGTCGGTGTTTAGAAAAAAATTCGACGTACCAGTACTTTTTGCAAAATGATTTTGCAATTTAATTTGGCGATTTGATCTTGACGATAAGTAAATATAAAATATTAATTTGTGGATTTGTAGATTTGTCACATTATGTTGAATTGGAAAATTCATCGAATAACTATACCATGAAATGAAAGATTTTTATATCTCTCAGCATATATTCAACTATATTATTTTTAAGGAAGAAATAAAATTCACGCAACATGTTTTATCGATTTCATCATTTCGATGAAACAATTTCTAACAACGAAAATATGCACTCGATATAAACGGTATGGGAAGCGCGTATGATAAGCAGAATGCATAAACGGTAAAAGCATTTTCCATGCGAAATAAATTCGCTTATGTGCAGGGAATACATTATTCGCTTTGCGAATGTTTTGCATAAAACATTTATAATACTGATAGACATTGCGTGTGGATTTTCACGTAATGCACTGATGTAATTTATTAATTAAAGCGTTGCGACATGGCTCGAATCGTCCCTTCTTTTTTATTCTTTTTTTTTTTATTGGTTTATTTAACGAAGAAGGCGATCGATACCATTACATCGATCCAGAGAAACCGAAAAAAAGAAGAGAGAGAGAGAGAGAGAGAGAGAGAGAGAGAAACTATCTTTCTCCTAAGATGGACCAAATTACTCATCTGAAACTATATAGCCCGAAGAAGAAGTTTTCTCCTTTTCGTCTTTCGATTCTCTTCTTTTCTTTCTTTTTCTTATTCTCAACATACTCTTTGAATGCTGGATATAAATTTTCGCGATAACCCGAGGACGCCACGTTCTCGAGAGAATGCTTCGAGCGTAGCAGTTCGAAAGCTCGAGTCAAGTAGGTACGCTACTCTAAGGCCAAAGTAAGTTCTATCCCTCTTTATTCGAACATCCAACGAATCAACCAACCAACCAACCAACCAACCAACCAACCAACCAACCAACCAACCAACCAACCAACCAACCAACCAACCAACCGACCAACCAACCAACCAACCAGCCAACCCTTCTCGACTTCGTCATCTTACTTCTCCCGTTTATCCAACAGTCCCACGGCACGAGGCTTTCAAACTGGGTCATAATGGTACAAAAACCGTTCGCGAGTCCTTGTCTAATTCCGGGAATTAATACCCAGGCTTGTATGAAATTGTACTCGGTGTATCTGTGCGCGTGTGTACATATATGTATATCTGCCTTTGACGAGCGTTTATGTATGGGTAACGACATAAATCGCTTTGGTATGTACAGGTTTACATGTACATACGTACACGGATATCGGAAGGTACAGAAAACTACCAGTTAAGCACCCAAGCAGGGCTGGTGCTTCACAGGCTAAATTACATCGAGCTCTGCTGCAAGCTCGAGATTTAAAGCTCGCTATCTTCTTTAGTCTCTCTCTCTCTCTCTCTCTCTCTACCTCTCTTTTTTTTTATCTTTCGAGCTCTACCTACCATTCGCTAAATACAAAAGTCGATATAACGATTAATCCTTTTGTGTTTCAAAAGTCCTTTTTTTCTCGTTTAAACGTACATTACGATAAAAGCCAAAGTTAAAACCAAGTCTTACGATCTGTTCCTAGATTATAAGACGTTGACCTAATTATAGGTAAAATCCAAAGCCCCTAAGGATCTTTTCGTAGATTCTCGAAGAAAGTGGTGAGTGCTCGTCGAAACTTGATGATCGTTTGAAAAACCTTTAGAATAAAGCTACGGGAAAATTTAACTTAACGAGCAAAGTTGATGCAGGTAATTAACATATATTTTAAATATATATTGGTAAGTTTATAGAAAGAAAAATATATTATTTTCATACTCGAAAAATTTCATCATTCGTCGACTGCGATATAAAAAAAATAAAACATATTTAATTTTTTTTTTTTAAAGGGAACATATTTTTCAAATATTGCAGGCACATTGTTTTGATTTGTCAGAAAAATTTGTCAGGAAAATAATCTATCTGTTATTTATTATTTGAAAGACAGGCTTTATATACCCGGATGGTGTGATATAAACTCGAGATGGGGGTAGAAAAGGGGAAAGATGGAAAATGATTAATTTAACAGAAACCTCCGTATCGCTGACGGCGTCCAATGTATCCCAGGATAATAATAGCACGTCGTTGAATTAAACACATAGCAAAAGTCGGGTTTGGTTTGCCTCGGTTTTAATGCATATTCGATGTTAACGTTGGTTATCGCGTTAGCGCATGCTTTCGTGCGTCAATCAGAAATTCGTAGATACCTTTAAATGGTATCTCGGATTTCGTTGTTTCACTTTTCAATGACTTACTTACGTTAATAAGTTGAAAACGTACATCGGTAAATTTGATAACTCTGATAAATTTATTTTATTACACGTGATAGACAACCTCATATTTAAAAAAAAAATATTCGCCGCATAGTATATACTTTCAACTCGTTAAATATTTTATTGTCATTAATATACATTCTTTTCGAAACAGTTAGCAGTAAGCACACTTGAGATTTGAGATAAATTGCCAATTATTATTTTAGTCTGAAATTTCAACATCGAGGGAATTTATCTCTCTGACTGTCTCTTTCTTTCTCTCTTTCTCTCTGGAGAAAAAGAAGATAAAAAAAAAAAGGAAGAAAGAAAGAGACAATTTCTTCAACGCGTTTTGTTACGTAGATATCCCATGATACTGATGTATACGAATGGTTGCAAAGACAACTCGAGATTCGTATCGAGACTTCGCTGCTTCGATCTTCGCCGTTCACGAGGAAACTTAAGAAAAAAAACTAACTTTAGACGATGGGGTATCGAATGTACTTTTCTGCTTGCTCGAATGCAGAGGGATACTAGCAAACATATCTACATGTATATATGCGTGTATATACGTAGATGCGTACTTACTATTACTATTACTACTACTATTACTACTACTACTACTACTATTATTACTACTATTTCTACTACTACTACTACTACAACTATACGTCTACAATAAATACGACGACGCTTCTAGGCAAACCAAGATAGAACACGTTGCTGAATATAAACGGGATGTTAGAAAGAGCCTCGGTGATATTTACGACTAGAACGTCTAGAATTTGTTATGAGCGTGTTTAATTACGTCGTGCAAACAAAGCTGATCGCTTTCGATATATCGAGTCAGCCCTTCGTTGTCAGCCTCGTAGCAACGTTACCCAAGAGAACGTTTTACTCTTTCATTGTACAGTTTATATATATACAGGTATATTTCTATTGTTGCGTTCGTATCCATCGAACGAGTCGAATGGAGAAACGAATGGCGCGTTGAAATATCATGGGTACGAATACGAAGTTAAATAAACAATTTTTAGAAAACATAGTGAATCCAACGATATAAAATAAAGTTAGTCGACATCGCTGTCAATTTTTTTTTCTATTTTCTTTTTTTTATGGAAACAACGTAGAATAACAATTTTTTGATAAAATTATATTGTTTTAAGTAATCATATGTATTTCTTTTTTATCTGTTAATGTTTCTTATGAAATTGATGGCGATAATAAAACGATTAGGATCCATCGATTGAAAAGATTGAATACTTTGACAATTTGAATATTTGCAAATGGAACGTTTTATGTAGATATTCTCCTACGATGTATGTACTTACATTGTTCATGTATGTATGTTAATAACGGGATTAGTGTGATACTGTCATTAATAGGATTTGTGTATGTCCGCAATCGCAAGCTCGCACACGTGTAAACCTACATGATTTGACGGAGACATTCCATTGATAGCTACTGAATCCATTAGGTTCAAAGTAACAATGGAATTGATTACGAGATATTGCATACGCAGGACATGCGTTCGTACAACATAGTATCATTGGTCTAGAACAAAGGAAATATTATTGACAGTAAGACGGCACATGTATTTTATTATAAGTCACAAAACGATATATTATTTTTATATATAATGATAATTTTAAAGGTATGTTACGTACAATACATTTTCATTTATTTTATCGAGATATCAGTAAATATTATTTTACCTTTCGTATATTTCAAAAACACATATAAACGTGTCGATATGTTTATTCATAGGAATGATATTAACTGTTTGTTTGGTGGTATCGATTTATCGAATATTTATTATCGAAGGTTATGCTCGAACGTTCGACAAACACGTAGAGAACGAACCAGAACATTAACTCGTTTACGTTCGATTCGAAAGCGTGGTTCCTGGGCTTCCGATCGATATCAAATAAAATATAATTGAATTTTTCTATAAGATATAATAAGAAAAAGAAACAAGAAATTTAATTCGAATATCATTCATAAGTTATTTTAATATTTATTATATTTGCGATTACATTGGGAAAGATAAACCGCTTAAATGTAATCTCGCAGTAATCGTTTTATCTATTATTTTGATATTCAATCGCAAGAGTTTAAACGATTATTTACTGAGTATTAATGCATATCGTTCTTCGCTACATTATTATTCATAATCTACTTAGAGACAAGTTTCATTATATCATTGTTTTAATGTCGTAAATTAAACACGTATATGAGAACGTCAATGTGTAGATAATTGGATTACATTAAAATTTAAGATAATGATTTACAATTTTACCAGAATCCATTCAAGTATTTTCAGATATGTATCTAAATTGATATGAATCGGTGATTCGCTATTTTCGCACTCGAAAGAAAAGAAAATGTTCTTCCGCATTTTTCTTCCCTTTTTTCGTTTCTCAAAGAAGAAAAACATTGAATCGTGAGAGAACTGCACAGAAGGAGGTTATCCTGATTCCTGACTTATCATATACAAGGATCTTACCTGCGTTCGAAACCCACTAAAGACGAGCTATTGTTGGGAAGCAGTGGCGCGTGTTTAAAATGATGGTAGGTGCTTTGGTAGAAAGGAATACATGATAGCGTAAAAGAAATAAAGAGAGAGAGAGAGAGAGAAGAGAGAGAGCAAGTACTCGATCAAAGCAGCAATGCACAAGAAACGTACATTATCTACTTAGTTGAGGAAGAATTCAGTATATACTCGAGCGCATCCTGTTCAATCACGAAGCAATATTTTCTCGTTCGAAATTTAAAATTAAATATCTTCTTTGATGTGTCTTCTTCGCAAAAATATAAACATGGCATTCGGGACGTTTAAGTTGGTCGTTAGTCGATTTCGTAACGCAAAGAGAAAACGTTGACATTAAAGTCGTGGGAAAGAGTTTGGTATATCAAGCGAATATTATCGTAATAAGTACTTTTCAATGTGTATAGATAGATTCGACGGTTATCAAAGTTCCTCTTCCGTAGTCCGTAATGAAGTACCCTCTGGAAATGTACATTTTCATCTATATATTCCGAACACGTATGTAATATGATTGTGTAGATACTATATACATATATACATATTTAAAGATGCATACCATGTATAACTTCAATGCAACGCCATCGCGCAACACGCAACGCGGCACATATAGCCCCCGGCTGAACACACTCAAAGAAATTCGAGAAAATTTTTAAAGATACGTTGTACCTACATTTTTCACAGATTTATTCGTATCATTGTTACGAGCTAGGTATTTTTTCTTTTTTTTTTTTTTCGTAAAACTAACAAGAATATTTTTTCATTCCAATCGAAATTTCTCAACTTTTTCTCGTAATAGAGTTTATTATTTCACAATTATTATTATTATTATTATTAATATTAATATTATTAATATTAATATTATTATTACTATTATTATTATTATTATTATTATTATTATTATTATTATTATTATTATTATTAAATATCCTCTTTGGAATAACAAAAATTTTCTCTCGGAGATTTCAACTAATTGCTAATTCTCTGAGCATGCTAAAGATTATTAAGAGGATTTCACGGAACGCTGGAATGTACGACTGTAGCTTGGGAAGGAATTACGAAGGAAGCACAGACGAAAATTCCTTCGTAACGCGCCGAACGATCGGCTCGCGTGCGAGAAGCGTATTTGTGCGGCAAGTTTACAGACGCTCGTAATAACGTGCGTAACATCGACCAAGCCGTGCTAAAAAGTATGGGGCAGAGAGACAACCGTAACGATGATGAGATTAATCCGAAGGATTATCGAACCGACGACCCTATTATTTATAAAGGCCGATCCCGCCGCGAAACTAATTTGGACAAAGTGTCTCTATGTCATTTTTTACAAGCAATACCTAAGTTCTTAATAATGTCAATATATATATATATTAATTTATTTTATATTTTATATTAGTATGTATACAAATATTTTATTATAAAAAATATAAAAGAAATAATCACATAAAGTTTATGAAAGTATTTCTTTACATAATCTAATTTAAATTTTTCATTCTGTTTTAATGCAGAATATATAAAAAATTGATTTTACAATTGATTTAAGAATATATATATATATATATATATATATATATATATAAAATAGATAAAACTTTTATGTTAGAAAATAAATCGATTGATGCAATTGTAAAAACTTTCAAGGGGACAACTATAGACGATGAACGTTTTCACAAGGATCGTAGAAGTGCCATAAATGCCCGTAGACGTGGCCTCGACCTAGGTTGAAGCACTTTGCAGCGTTTAGCACCCCTTGTTTACAAGGAAGGACTGCGCGTCGCATATATTTACTTAGGTCACAGCATTCGTATTCCAGTCGACCGATACGTCTGTGCGTCCGTCTATTTCTTCGTGTCGAAGTGCAGTGTGCGAGTGTGCTTCTAGTGTCGATACGTGATGGAATCCCGAGGAGAGGCGCACTGTGCCAGGGATGGTTAAACGAAGAAAATATTTCCTTTTCAAACGTTCACCAAGAGCGCTCGTTATTTTCGCACAAAATTCATTTCAAGGGAAACGATGCGTTCTCAAAAACAAATAAAAAAACAAAGGGGAAAAGGAAAAGGGAATAAAACGAAATATAAAAGAGCAAATATAAGTGAAATAACAAAATGTGAAATATATTTCGCGTATAATTAGTACGAATCATTGATTCAGAACGATCAAAAATTCAGGATTATTTCGAAGGTTCGATTTTGTTTTTTTTTTTTTGTAACTCAAAACTCGTTTCTATATAAAAAAAATATATATAATTTAATTAAAAACAATAATGTTGATAACGTCGACAGTTGTGAAGAAATAAACCTATACTCCATCATCGTTATACACATTCTTTCGTATCTTCAAATCTAACTAAGGAAGATATATTGGATGTTGTATTTCTCATAAATCACCATGTATATATAAAATCATATATACCCACATATATACAGAGAGAAAGAGAGAAAGAAAGAAAGGACGATTCGATGTTGGCAATGGTATATACATACGTACATACATACATACATACGTACATACATAACTGCATACGTCATCGATTTGCGACAGAGATAAAATACAGAATTATTTCGGGCAGCAGATTTTAATTAATAATTCGATTGAATGGTTCTCGCGTGCGGAATTATTAAGTCGTATTAGTTCCCAGTTCGTAGCAGATACCTACCTATATTCCGTTAACGCATGATAATCGAATTCTATTGATTTTCGTGAAATATAAATTATTTTTTAAACATGGCATGTTTTCTACTGTACAAGAAATAAAATTATTGTCATTATCATTTCAAATGTTTCGAGCATTTTCTTAATCCGTAATAATTATTTTTTATGCATATCATTTTTAATTAAAATTATTACATTTGTAACTCGGCAATATGCGAGCGAATTCATACGTGTGTTTGTGTGTGTGTATGTATATATCAAATTATTCGATCGAACTATACTTTAAATTATTTTAAATAAAAAAATCGTGCAAGTGGGACGATCTCTCTCTGTCTCTCTCTCTCTCTCTCTCTCTCTCTCTCTCTCTCTCTCTCTCTCTCTCTCTCTTTCTATGCATCATGAAATAAAACACGAATCGGATCGTTCGTCTTCCACGCTCGCTTTTCCTTTTTTCTTATGGCAAAAAAAGAAACGAAACTTTCCCATGAAGGTATAAGTATCGGCAAAGGATGCCAAAGGCGGACGAAACGTGTTTCCAGGCAGTGGCACGTCGTGTCTCTATCTCGATATGCACCACCGTATGCACCATCCACTGGACGAGAGGAAGTCTCGTTTGGTCTCGATAGGAGATGAGAGTGCAATGAGAACGGTGAAACTGTACGAGTACCGTCTAAGACTTCGAAGGCTTTCGAATCCCATGTAAAAAAGATAGACAGACAAAAAGAAAAAGAGAGGGAGAAAAAGAGAGAGAGAGAGAGATAGAGAAACCGAGGTTCGTCTTAATAAGGAGTAAAGGAATCGTTAAAGGACGAGCACCTAATCTCTTCTACGATCCGTCGGATATGCTCGATGGATTCCAAACGTTTAACATGCGCCTTACGAGAGACAAATAATTTATAGTCGCGTTTATGCGCTCACCCGCTCGCTTTCCCAATGCACTTTCTACAGATCGATCGATCTGTCTCTCTCTCTCTCTCTCTCTCTCTCTCTCCCCTTCTCTCTCTTTTTCTCTCTTCTCTTCTTTTATCTGTTTATTTATTTTTCTTTATCTTTCTCTTTCCTTCTCGAAAGATCGTTATGCAACTAGAAAGATATCCCATAGCTCAGGTATACATGTATCTTTGGTCTTACGCGTGTAATCCATTACTGACATGCTCTACGAACCTCGAAAAAATCAAAATGAAAGAAAGAGAGACGTATATACGAGAAAGAAATGAGAGATTTTTATTACTCCTCCGAGTACAGAGATACGATCCTTTGTTAAATCTCCAAATTGTAATCAAAGGAAAGAGATGTAATATCAAAGGGAACGAGGAGCGAGTATAATATCAGTACACGCTAAAGATACGCTTATATGTATCTCTCTTATTATCGATATATCCCAGTACCCGTTTGCCAAATGAAAAAGTAACATGAGAGATTTATCCAACACGAAGTAACAGGAATCGCAATTACCGAGACTATCTAAATTTCACGCATGGAGTTAGACGAGGACTCAGATTAACGGCAATTATCGTGACTCCTCTTCCGGCTCTTTCTCTCGTCCTTATCCAATCGACGATAGAAAAAGAATGATAGTGGGAGAGTGAGTGAGAGCGAGAGAGAAATAAAGAGAGAGAGAGAGAGAGAGAATTTCCTAAAGAAATTCATGCTTTGAACATAGAAAGGATGGAAAATCAAAGGTGATAAGAGGTCGTACTTCATACGTGCATATGTATATGTATACGTATATATATGTGTGTGTTAGTTACAAGACCAGGAAGGAATTGCACGCGTGACGAACGGATAAAGATGGTAAAGAAAAAAGATATATATATATATATATATATATATATATATATATATGTGCGAGAGAAAAATGAATGAAGAGGACAACTCGATGTGACTCGTCGAGAGTAAAATTTCGAGATCGAGCGTGGGAGGGAATTATATGGGCATCGAACAGGTGTTGTGCAACTAAAAGGCGGAAATGCAACGTCGATAAAAGCTGCCTAAGCGGGAGAGTATCCAGACGGCTACAACTACGTCGCCAGACTCTCACTCGACTCGCCCTCTCTGTCTCTTTCTCTAGTCTTCTAGCACTCTAGCGTTTCTCTACACTTTGCGTTACAGAAATACACCGACGAAATTATGTCACTAATGCGCTTGAATACGCCTCTCTCCGTCTATCTGGATATCTGATCTCTCTATCTTTCTCGACGTCGTGACTTTCCTATATCGATCCAACTCTTATTTAATATTTTATTTTAATTTCCTGTTAAAAAGTATTTTTAATTTATTCTTTTTCTTTTTGCCTTTTTTCTTTTTGGGTTTATTTTTTTCTTCTTGTTTTCTCTCATAGATATATTTTCCTTCTATTTATTCTCTTTTTTATAGATATATTTTTCTCGAATTCGATAGATTCGATTGGCATACACACACGTACTATAATACATATTTTTTTCGATCCTGATACCTGAGACAGACACACCGAATCGATTTAAAAGAGACGCGCTGCTGTCACGATCGATAATAACTCGTGTATTTTCTTAGGACCGACTTCGACGGGCACGTTATTTGTGACTGGCTTTTCCTGCTGCAATACGGCGAAACGCATTCTGTTCTATATGCATGCCGTGTCGCACGAACGACGTCAGATTTCATAAGCATTTCCTCGCGAAATGAAAAACATTGCTTCGGGCGATACGTTTCGTGGTACGGTAACGGTTTACAAATATAAAATATGTTGCACATTCGTATACCATACGAATGTATAAGACGATTCATTCTAATTTATAGATGAATATATATATTATAGAAAGTACATTGAATGGAATAAATATATGGAGATTAAAAAACGTCGAAAGAGCTATTGAAATATTAAGGAGAAAGGGAGTCGATAACTCTATTGACTCTTGTATGTTCCATTTCGTTGATTGAATTTTCAAAAATATATTCGAATTTATAGATTTTTACGTTAAAATGGATCACTCTATACGCTGGTGAATCTCGTAATGTAACACCTATTGGAAAATGAATCTCTCGAATTTACTACATTTTTTATATTTCTATAAAAGTTTTCATCATGTTTTTTTCTCTTTTGATTTTTTTCTTTTTCTTTTATGATAACGTATATATCAAGTTTTACAAGCTTTTTGATATTTTCTTCAGGCGATTATTAAATTTCCAATATCATTGTATATATCGCGAAGTTGGTTTCTTCAATGGACAACGTTGTGCAGTGTTATTACATACATACATAGGTCGTTTCGTCGAGAGATTTATGCGTTTTCTTTGTTCTACTTTTACTTCTTCTTTTTTTTTTTTAGTGAAATATACTCCATAGAAAGATAATATAACATACTCCAACCTTAAAAGCTTTTTCGGTGGATACCGACGAAAATAGAAGAAGCATAGTACTTCTCGAATTCTTTCCATTTTACCTTAGTTTCCTTCGTTCGTATCTTTCTCTCGACACGAAAATCGTACCTCGCATAGAGGATCTTAATACGAGACGTGCGAATTTAGAACGTGAGACAACTAATATTAGCTTGGCGAATTCCTTTCGAGTTCATCGCGATCATTCGGCTTAGTTCCATAGACGAAAAATTATTTCTCCCTTATGGTATTTATATGTTCATTGTTTATCAACGAATTAATTAAATTTCTAACAACGTCTAATTAAGAAAACTAAAAAAGGTTCTCATTTGTTCATCTGAATGAGAGTTCTAAAACGTTCGTAAAAATATCGTAAAAACGTTTACCAAAACATTAAGGCAAGGCAAAAGATTTGGGACGACGAAGAACTACGCGAAGGGAGGATTATTCTAGGGAGGAGAAAGATGAACGAGAGTGGACGAGGGTAAGAACATAACGGGAGAAAAGACAAGCAGGAATTTTCCCCGGAGGGTCGATACCGACTCTTCTGGAATAAATTGCGTTAAGTGCGCTTTAACCGTAAGAAGAATGAGATGCGAGCATCTCCCTCTTTCTTTCTTTCTTTCTTTCTCCCTTTCTCTCTCTCTCTCTCTCTCTCTCTCTCTTTCTCTCTCTCTCTCTCTTTCTCTCTCTATCTTTCCTTGTTTTCCTTCCTTCGTTCTCCCTTTTTCCATAAAATCCCATCTCGAATGTTCGAATACGAGGAGAAAAGGAAGAAGAAAAAGTTCAGTTAAAAAAATAAAAATGAAGGAAAGAAGAAAGGAAAGGATAATTCGTAAGCATTTGTACGAAAGGAGAATGATATTGGAAGGAAAATCGCACTACATTAACATTTATATATGTATATATATATATATATATATATATATATATATATATATATATATATATATATATATCTACACTGTTATCCTTCGATTGTCCAGCAAAAACCAGCAAAGAAAGTTTCGGAAGAAGTCTTTGGAGACGGATCGTAAGTAGGAAAACGGTGAGAGTTAAATGTTCTCGTTGTGAAAGATAAATGAGGACGTTCGGAGAAAGTAGACGACGTGGGATAAAAAAGAGATAGAAAAAAAGACAAGACAGGACAAGAGAGAGAGAGAGAGAGAGAGAGAGAGAGAGAGAGAGAGAGAGTGAGAGGGAGGGGAGGAGGGATGAGATGGATCAAAGCGATAAAGATGGAGGGCGTAAAATGTAAAAGAAAACGACAGTGAAGAGGTAGGCGAGGCAAGACGAAAGATTATAGAGAGAAAGTATAGAAGAGAGAAAAGAAAAAAAAATAAGGGATTGTGAAGAGGATAGAATAGACGGAATAACGAATAAAAGCAAATTATTTACTGAAAGATAAAGAAAAAGATAGAAAGAGAGAGAGAAAATATATAAGAGAAAAAGAGAGAGAGAGAGAGAGAGAGAGAAAAGAGTCAGTGTTGTCAGTTCGCGTCCGTACATTATCGTCATGACCCTTTGGAAGGTATACCAAAGGACGTTAATGCAAGGGTAGAAAAGCAGGTGGCCGAAGGGCTGGCTTAAATTCTCCGCAATGATAAAGACAAAGAGTGCTTCGTAGACTGCGTCTCTACTCTTTTTTACAGGCGCGTCATTGTATGAGTTCTCGACAGTAGGTATGTGTGTGTGTGTGTGGTAAGTATATAGATATACGTAGGTATGCTTTTTTTTTCAACGCGTTCTCTCGGTGCTTACCCTCGAGCGACGATCCAACCTCGCGTTGCTTTTGCCTACCGTTTCACCTCTATATTGAATTAAACCACCCCAACTGAATGAGAGGCAAAACGAAAAAGGGAGATAGATGAGGAGAGAGAGAGAGATTGAGAGAAAAAGAGATAGCAAATGCGGATGCTCGCTGGCAAACCTCGGAAGCGTTTATACGGTCGTTTGAGAGGCCCCCAGCTATTCGTCCGCCGACCAAAAATATATAGATACTTTTGTTTCCATGCGAGGTCGAATAGTCGGCAGCAACAAATGATTTTGAAAGTATACCTTATTTATTTGCGTTACCAATAAATTATAAACGTACGTGTATATATATATATATATATATATACACACACACACACACACACATATATATACGTATATTGGAATGTATATTAAAGAATCTTCCTCGAAGGGGAAGTGATGCGTGGAACGGTACTCGATTAAATCGCTGAATTACATGCGGAAAAACGAATTTCCGCAATGAAGAGAATACGTATACGTTAAATGCGTGTAATTAAAACGGCTTGCGTGTTTACGATGCGAAGTATCTTTTTTTTTTTTTTTGTTCATTTCTTCTATCTATCTCTCTATCTCTCTTTTACTCGATCAGTCTCTCTCGTTTTCTCTCGCGTGTAAGATCGGCACTTTTCCGCATCTGCGAGCTTCACGCGACGGGCGTGAGAAAAGAAGTATTCATCGGCTCGCTCAGGTTCACTGCCATGGTCGCTTATTGCGCAAGAAGGGAGACTACCGTTCGTTTCTTCATCCTTCTCCTCCTCTTCCACCTTCTCCTGCACCACCTCCTCCTCCTCCTCCACTTCTTACTCCACCTCTTCTTCTTATTCCTCAGACACCGCGTTTAATTAATCGAGCGATCGTCGGGCGCCAATTAAACCGTGCGCACCATGGTTTTGTCGGTGGTACTAGACCGTCTGACCGTCCCATCGGATTTACGTCCGGGAAAACGAGCTTTTCTTTTTTCCGATCGGTCTACGTACATTACCTACGTATGTATATGTGTGTATGTGTGTGTGTATACATAATATATATACGTATGCAAATTGTACATACGTATGCTGCTGGAATGCGCACTTCGTTTAGTTGTAACATACCGTGAGTTCAAATTCCGTCGAGTCTTCCGAATGAATTACTTATGATCGGAAACGAAAGTTCAAACTTACCCGAAGCATACAGGGTGGTTAAGAAACTATTTCTTCTTTCTTTTTCATAAAAACGTAAGTATATAAATATCGTTGAAATATACGAAACTCTGTGAATTCGTTCATTGAAAGATAGAATGTTGTCTGTTATTTTATGGAAATTGAATTTTGATATAACAAGATGATATTAAAATAAAATGTTTTCGAGTAGAATTCACTGGTTTATTTTTTTTTTTTTTGCAACTCTTTAGATAGAGAGTATAAATTCGGTTAATGGAAACTCTCCAATATACAAAAGGGAAAACGTGGTTAACGCGATGGAATCCCGGTGGCCTTTAGGATTTCGATTCCCATTAAGACGCGTAGGATAATAAATCCCTCGCGTACGAGTGCCGATGTTTGAAAGGTAAGAAAAGGGAAGAATCGTTGCACAATCGTCGGATTGGAAAGAGTAATGTGATATAGTGAAGCAGTGGTTTTCAAACTATTTCGAGAAACTCATCTTTTATCTTTCGAAGAAAAGTTTTTCCGATAAGAATTCTTTATGTTATCGAAATAATATTATTACATGAGAATATAAGATGACATTTTTAATATCTAATAAATAAAAATAACACGATTAGAAATATTAAATTATTCGGATAAATTTTGTTTTGTTTTTTGAAAATATCAAGCGAGATGTCAAAAAAGAAAGATGCATCAGTGTTGCATTGATGGACTATATTCTTATATAAAAAAAATCTTATGATCTTTCGCAGAGTAGTAAGTACCTATAAAATTAGCAATTTGAAAACCACTGTCATAGAAGATATTAAGATTAGAAGTCGTGATAGAAGCACTCTCAATTAAGAGAGAGAGAAAGAAAGAAAGAGAGAGAGAGAGAGAGAGAGAGAGAGAGAGAGAGAGAGAGATTTGCTTAGCAATGCTACGGTCCAGAGCAAAAGGATCTCCACCTCTTCCTCCTCTTTCCTTTGAACGTCGCTCTCAATGCAATCTCGTAGGAGATTGTCAGCTTACAAATGGCACGAATCCCACGTTCGATTCAATGGAGAGCATTCTCTAATGCGCGGCTCGCAGCACTACAAGAGCAACGACCTAACGTCGCCGGCTAATTATTCTCATTAACGGAAAAGCTGAAAAGCCGCGGCACGATATGGTGGTATTCCAAGATCGTCGGTAGAAGGTAGAAAAGGGAGAAGGAACGGAGAATGAAAAAGAAGGAACCTTTTGAGGATTCCATGGCGCGTAGACGAACCATCGTGTAATCGAGTAATCGCATCCATTTTGATTCTCTTCTCTTACGCCAGATACGATGTACATAGGTATTACACAACGGTGCTTTTCTTCTATTAACTAATTAAGCCGAACATTAATGAATTTCACATCCCCATAGTAATCGTCGCTATTACCTACGTTGCAAACTACGAAGATAGGAAGGTGATTGTTTTTTTTTCCCCTCTCTTCTTTTTCAATCTTTCGCATACGTCGTGATATTAATAAGCAATTCGAATAATTACATATCCAGGTAAGTATATGTGTTTCGTGTACATTGCTACATCGCAAATTGTTTTGCTAGCCGAGTATGAACAACTCTTGGCATCGTCGTGAAACGTCGACTTAGATATAGATATACATAGAGATTCTATAAAGGATTTAATGCGAATTTAACGTAGCCGCAATTACGATCATCGAAGTTATAAAATCGAAGAGAATAAGTATCGTCGTTGTTTCGTATTCTCGAAAGCTTCGTTAGAAATTCGTATCACGTAACGAACACGCGCTAATTAACTTCCACTTCCGTTTGCTAACGGAAGTCAGGAAGAAAGTTTGACGTTCTGTTAGACTCCAACGTCTCCGCAATACGAACTTCGACATTAGCTTTGTGACTAAGTACGATTCTCTACCGTGTACACTATAATATATGTATAGCATGTAGGTATACAAACGCGTATGTAAATGTTGGAGATGAGATTAGGGGGAGTATAATGGTCACTGCCCCAAATTAGGATTGTGTCGAATCTCCTTGTATAAATAGAGACTGTTCCATAGTCAAACAAACTTGGAAATATATGCAACAACGTTAAAATATGTTCTTTTTACATCTTATTATAACATTGTGATATCTGACATTTTATTAACAAATTTTTAATTATGATAAAGTTCGTTCGAATGAACCTGATATTTTTCAAACTAGAAAAATATAATCAAAAAAGATTGCTATCTTTCAAATAAGTTTCCTTTCATTCGAATCGACTCGAAAGTTTTCCTCCTAGCAAACAAAAGAAAAAGATTTACGACTAAAGGAACGTTTAGACGAGGGATGAGTAGCGTTCGATGGATTTCGAAGTATTTCCATGAGAATCCAGTCTTTGGCCATTTCCGAGCACGTATTTAAAGTTACTTGGCCCACGGTACGACAGTTTTGCCGGAGTTGAAATCACGATTCTTTTCTCTTCTCGCTCGTCTGACTACGCGCTCTATACTTCTTCTTTTTTCTCCCCCACCCCGTTTCTCACTGTCTTTCCTTCTATTTCCTTCTCTTCCTTTACAACGCGCCGTCTTTTTCAAGGAACTTTTCTCCGATTAAACTCGACAAAGACTTATGGAAAAAGCTACTTCCTCCTTCGTTTTGTAAACATTCTCTCGTTGGCCCAGTTACTGTTCGAGCGTTCCACTCTTTATGCGTTTTGAACTTTTCTATTTTTCTTCGCTTACCATCGTTTATGTCTTCTTCTTCTTCTTCTTCTTCTTCTTCTTCTTCTTCTTCTCCTTCTTCTTCTTTTTCTTCTTCTTCTTCTTCTTCCTTTTTCTTTCATTTCTCTTTCTTCCATATTATCTATTTCTCCGTTTCTTTCTCTCTTTCTCTTTTTCTCTCTGGCTTTCGATCGATCGTCCCATATTAACATTTCTTCGTATTCTAGGTTATCTTCGTCTAAGCCATTACAATGACGTTCTAATTTTTCAATCTTGTAATAATTCCTGATTAAATTTACATTTTCAACAGAAGGAGAAATAGTTTACAATACTCACACAGAAAGAGAAATACATTAATATACATATGTACTTAGGAATACTTTTCTTACCAGATTAAAATAAGTTTACTTATCTTGATCGTACTAATTTCAAGTTTGCTACTAGTACAAAGAACATAACGTTGGACAAGATGTAAGTCGATCGATAAGACAATGGTTAAGCTTTATACAGTGAGAAAAAATAAATACGAAATATCAAAGATGTCTCAAAGAATAAAAGCTTTCGAATTTGATCCAATTCAGTTTGCGCATTTGTTCTTTCTCCCCTTTTAGCCCTCTAGAGTCATTTCTCGATCACGTTTCGGTCTCCTCCGAAGTTCTTCTCGTTCGTGAGAACATTCGCAACTCAGGTCTCGTACCAAGTCAATTACTGGTTACTCGGTTACTCGTCGATGCGTGCTTTAGACGTTCCTGCTGTTGGTGTTAATGTTGTTGCTGGTGATGGTGATGGTAGTGGTGGTGTTGCTCTTGCTGTTGCTTTTGCCATTACTTCTATTCCTATTTGTGTTACTTGTCTCAAACCACGTATGCAACCTACGTACGTTCGTACGTACGTACATATCTACGTGCGTGTACATGTACATATACATACAGTATCGCGTCTTAATTCGTAATTTGCTCGAGCATTCACCTTCGAATTACCGTTATTCACCTTCTGTATATTCCTTCAACCAAATACAAAGTCGATATTACAGAAGATCCAGAGAACGGCTTAACGATTTTATCTGAATCCTTTGGAGATCCAATCGAGTTCGCGATTACCATCAGGGTGAGAACTTATTCGTGTAATCAGGGATGTTCTCCTTAATCGAACGCTCGTGTTAATGTAAATTCCGTGCTAACTCAGATTAAATTCGTGCTATCTGATTTATTTAGAACTTGGATCGTAGCTCGAAGTACGTCGATAACGAATTCATCGGTCATTTTTAAAGCTTTAATTTTAAAACGATGATTTTCTCGATAAATACTAATACGATAAAAAAAAAATGGAATATGTTATAAAAAGATAGATGGAAAGACGATTAAAGTGATCCATTTTAGGAAGATCGATAGGAAGACTACGTTTGTAGAAACTCGAAAATACTTTGATCAATACAAGAAAACTCTTATTTTTCTCTGAAAAATATTTCTGAATTCTTCGTAAGTATCTATGGTACGGTATATACATCCGAATAAAGATATTTAACGCGAAGTTAATGGAATAAGACAATTTTTTACCGAGATAATTTTTATCTATATAGATTATATATTTATAACGATATTACCTTGTATTTTTGTCACTTTTCTTCAATAAATAAAACGACCAATAACGAAGTATTGAACCCGGAAGATTCGCAACGATAATGATTAATTAATACCTTTGATAAGTACTTATCTATCTATTCTAATACGTAAGAAGAGAATATCGAAAGGTCATATATTCGCGGCAGCTTTGATCGTTTCCTCATCGGTAAAACGAAGAGAGCTTAGAAAAACATAGATCCTAGACGATGAAGGTGAACCTATCGACTAGTCATAATAATAAATGAACACATATATGTATATGTACATATGTATACATTCTCTTTTCGCTCTTTTCTCTCTCTCTCTCTCTCTCTCTCTCTCTCTCTCTCTTTCTCTCTCTTTCTCTTTCTCATACCATTTTCCCACCTTCTCTTACTCCTCAAAGGCGGATGCTTAATTACAAACCGAGCGGAAATAATTGCGGTGCGCGTATCAAACGACGATTATAAAGCGGCGCATCGCTAAGGATTAATCGTTCTTCGAGTAACAATCACACGTAAATGTAAGAAACGATATGCGCCGGCAGCAACGAGCCTCAAGCAATAATACGAATCGTTTAGCGATGATTTATGACCAGCAGCCGAGAGTTAAGTACCGTCGCGAATTTATACCCGATACTTTTCTTTCTTTTCTATTTCTTATTCACTTGAAAACTTCACTTTTCTCTCCTTTTCTCTCTCTCATTCTTCCTCTCTCACTCTCCTTTTCGTTTTCTCAAAGCAAAACTTCGTGAATCTCTTAAGATCGTTGAACTCTATTTTTACGTTACTCCAAATAATAAAAAAATATTCATTTATTAATTCAACAAGAGATTTACGTGATTTTACAAATTACAGAAAACATTACAAAACGATATCGACTTGTACGAAACACCGTTCATAATTTCGGTTTATCATCTTTCATATAAAAAGAATTGAATGAATCGAACGACACGCGTCCATTCGCACGTTTCTCTTGAGCTAGACAAGCGTACCGATTCACTCACAGTGCATCAAAGTGGAACACTCTTACGCGTTTGTACACGATAAATAGCGTCACGCTGAGCTCCTTTCCTTGTCTCTTTCTTAGCATGTTCAGTTATATCTTTCATGAATTGCGTAACTCCAAATGAGTTTGGAGTTTCTCGAATGTTAAAACGTGTTAGAATAAGTAATACTTATGTATGCATACATATATACATATATATATGTATGTATTTATGTATGTATTTATGTATGTATATACGTGCGTCTACGAGGAAATCGATCGCGATTCCGGCAGGAGGAGAGACTTTCTACTTGTAGTCAACAACTAGACTCGTAAACTTTACGTGCGTTCATAATTCGTCTTTAGCCATCCGTACATTCACACACACATACACACACACACACACATGTAAGTACGTGCAATCGGATCCTTCGTGTACTTCGTCGAGAAGAGGAGAATCGTGAACCTCGAATCAACTGGAAAAGATCACTGCGAAAATTGCTCATGGAATTAATTATCCAACTTGTTACGTACAATCCTGCATACGATGTTTCGATTTCCAAGTACGAGTAAAACTCTCGAAGACAAATTGGTCAAAAAAGATTTTGAAGTTTTATTTCAATGAACTCACAAACATTTTGTATCTATGTAAGTACTTAGATGAAGGTCTATATAAGTAGATTTGGGCAAAGATTCATTGCGATAATAATGAAAAATAAATAACATATTTCTTTAACTTTAAACATCTAATGGTTGAACAGATCCTATCCGTTTTTATGGTTCGTCTATATAAGGGACACATCGTTGACTTCTATTTCTATCGATCGAACGTCTCAAGGTCTGCCACGTGTGTCTTTCTACGATCCCTTTATGTAATCTCAGCTGAGAACAGATCGACTCATATCACGGGTTCAAGGTTTGCAGTTAACATAAATTTTAATGTTTTCTTCGTAAGAGTTGTTGGTGGACTTACAAAAAGATTCGAGAACGAAGCGAAAAATTGTTGGTTTTTGCTAACGGATCGAATCAACGAGGGAAATGGATTTATATTTAGTAACTCGTTTTGTAGGAAGGAGACCTTCCGCCTGTCTCTTTGGATAATCGCTCGTTCTCACGCAAAATTTATAAAAAAGAAAAAAAAACGTTCTCTCTAAGATCGATTTCGATCGATAACGCATATAACGTACCTGTTTAATGTTGAAAAATAATGAAAAAAATGAAATAACTTTTTGTCTCTTTATTAAGGAATGACTTGTAAATGAGTGAAAGGTGTAACAACTTTCTCGTCATCGACTTTCGATATCGAATATAAATGAAAAATCTTTATTCTTCGTTCGCAAGGAAGAAAAAAGAAAAATCACGTGGAAAAACGTTAATCGAAGCCGTAAGAAGAAAGCGTCACGCGATGCTGCACCTTAGCTTGGCTTACCGATAAAAACACGTAAATTTCTACGGCGGGAACATTGTGGACACGTTTACAAACTACCGAGGGAAGTTTCAAGCGCAGGTGTAGAACGCGTTCGTAACGTGCCCAACTTACGATTAGTTTCCCTGAAGAACGGGAAGTCGTGAATGTACCTAATGACTTTGTAGAAACGAAGCCAACGAAAAGCATCATAGCTATCCTCGCTAATTGCTCCTTATTTCGCGAATAGTCGAATTTATATTGCGACCTAGATGAGCAATCATTTTATTTATAAAGGAAACTTCTTTTTCCTTCTTTCCTTCTTCCCTTTTTTTCCTTCTTTCTTTCTTTCTTTTTTTCTTTTTATCAATTAAGAGAGAGATTTTCTGAAACGATTTTTTTCTATAAGAAAAAGAAAAAAAAAAGAAAAAAGGAAGGGAGAAAAAAGGAAAGAAAAAAGGTTCAACCGGCTATAAAATTTTTATAATATCTATATTTATATTTACTCGTTATAAACGAAGTTTGAACGTCTAACGAATTAATTTAATATGTAATGTTATTAATTAATTCATTCCTAAGAATAGAAACTAACGCCTACATTTGACTTTTTAATCGGTCATTCTGTTCGATCGTAGCTAATTAAATCTCAGCCTTGAGGGTTCTTAGGAGGTTTCATAAAATGATCATGAGGATGTTGCTGGCGGTGGTTAGTGATGCGAGAGCAAGTCAGATACCCGATATCGATATTAATTCGACCATAAAGCATTTCAAGCGTCTCGTCCACAAAGTGATAGTGATTGCGCTTCGGGCACCGTGACGTTTAGATTTATGAACGCGGAGTGGGCTGGCCTCTCTTCTCGAACGTAACTTAAGTTCCTCGATCCTTCTTCGAATGAAGAAGAAAATTGTTCTCGAGGAAGAGCTGTTGCAAAGTAACGTATACCTACGTTTTTGAAGGGAAGTTCACACGCGTGTGCATCGATACAGTTGAGTGCACACGCGAGTAAAGATGGCCAGGCTCACATAATTAGGGCCATTTGATCTCTCTCTCTTTCTCTCTTTCTCTCCCCCTCTTTCTTTCACCCTTTTTCTGTTATACTTCTCGTTACCATGATTTTCGATCGTATTTCATGAGGTTGCTGTAGGCACATTAGACGCAAAATACGTGCCGGCTTTCGAAAGATAACCAAGTAAAAGTAGCATGGCTGTATTCTCCTTGATAACGATAACTTCTATCGCGTTACGACTCGATACACACACACACACACACACACACACACACACATATGTATAACGGTACTATACACAGTAATAAAATTAAATAGTAAAGTTAAGGAAACTTTTAATTAGTAAAAAGATTCTTTAACGTGGCATAAGTTTATCTAATGTACGTATATAAAAATCTATGAATATATAATACATTTTGTTTGATCGTTATATATCTTCTCTCAATCCTCTTCCTTCTTCTATCTTCTTTCTTTTCCTTTATTTTATTACTTGTTAAGAAGGTAAGACACACAACATAGATGGTTCCTCAAAATTGAATCCTAAAAGACAAAGTACCTATGCTTCGTAACGCTTCGTCTATTACAAACAAGCACGCTTAGATTCTAGGGATCGCGTCAGAGGATCTGCTTGGATAGGAGGATCGCCCATAAGGGATAAAAGGATCGTGTTCGCTTCGTTAATCTCGGGATTTAAGGGCGCAACGTCTCCGAAGTGAGCGACCGGATTCTTCTTCATCCTCGCGTATACGACGAGACTCGTCAACGATTGGTCGTTCCATGGCTGACGATCCGGTCTTTCCCTCTCTCCCTCTCTCTCTCTCTCTCTCCTTCTCCCTCTCCCCACCCACTCTCTCTCTCTCTCTCTTTCTCTCTCTCGTGCTTCAATCTCATCCCAGTCTTTTTCTCTTTTCCTTTCGTACGTTGATCCCAGATCGCAGTAACGTAATTAACTCGTTATATCTATCGATGGCGTTACGCAACGCTTCTCTGTCCTTTTCTCTCTTTCGTTTTCTTTTCTTTCATCTACACACCTCCCCGATACTTTTTCTTCGCCGGACCTCCCTGGAAGCGTTTTCCTTTGCGTTTTATACCAGATCGCATCGGCAGATTCGCGAAGCGCTTCGAATCGACCAAGGAATTTCTTTCGTGCCGACGAGCTTACCTCTTTCCTTCTCTTCTTCACTCTTCACCATCGACCGGTCTTCTTCTACGCTTTCCTTTTTTCCGAGTCTTTTCTCTCTCTCTCTCTCTCTCTCTCTCTCTCTCTCTCTCTCTCTCTCTCTCTATTTCTTTAGTATTTATTCGCGAAAGAAACACGAACAAAGAGAACGCATACTTACTCGAGTTGTGCCAAGTTCTTGCTACTGTCTCAATTCGATCTTCTTAATTGTTATTGCATAATATACATATAGGATCACGTAAAAATTATAAATATAAAATAAAATGCAAAACAATTATCATTTTGAAAAATATCAAACATAATTAATATTACTAATAAAACTTTTCTTTAATCGTTTATATAAAATATTTCATACGGGAAAGAAATTCGATATATTTCGTAATCGTTGAATAATTTAATTGGAAATTTTATTGAATCTGTCTCATAGTAATTAGTTCAGAACTAAAGTCGTAGAATTACACGTAAGTATACATTCGTCGTCGTGTTTGATGCTATGCAATCGAAGTACGAGGTTCTCTCAGTCGTTGCAGCTGCAGCTGCAGTTTCCTGGATCGGCAAACGTTTGTCTGTGTGCGTCGGTGTGAGCGCGAAGGATGCGGAACCAGTCCGTGACGTCACGTGAGGGACCCACCGTGAACACGAGATCCTACTGATTTCCGGGTTCGGCTCCCGTGCCACGGGCGTGCGCCGCGACGCCGATTTATTAAGCGTAAGTCTTCGAGAAGCTTCTACCTTGTGAGAAATATTTTCATGGTGCTATTAAACCTTTTCCCTTAACGTTTTAAACGATATACGAATTATGCTTCAATTTCCTTTCTTTCTCTTTTTATTTCTTTTTCATCGGGGATTTTCTTTTGCGACTTCAAACAACACAATAATTGTTATAATCTTGTCAATCAATGCAAACGATAAGATGTATTTTCTCTCCTTTTTGTTTTTTTTTTTTTTTTTTTTTTTTTAAAGAAATTTTACAATCGTCATTTGCATAAAATTTTCTTCGTTGGAGAAAAGAAGTGATTCAATTTCGAGTAGTATGTTATTTTCTAATCTTGCGTTACAAGTCACGAAGGATATCGGTGTTTACTTAAGATTGATCGATAAAAATAAAGAAAAAAGAAAATATAATTTCTAATTAGATTAAAAAGATTTTCGACGAATGTCGATATGTATTTCTTTTTCTTGTTTTTTTTTTTTTTTTTCTTTATTTCTTTTTTATCAACTACGGAAAAATTTTGTCGCTTTCACGAGTATTCCGTTGTTAACGATGTAGAAATCTTCGGAAAATTTCTTCGAGAGGTATTAGAGTATCGAGAATTATCCAAGCGAGTGTGGTGGAAACGTCTACAAAAAAGTTCTAGAACGGGTTTCCGCGCGATAAATCATCTCGAAACGTAAGCGAAAGCGTGGCTATGGGACGACGATTGTAAGGAAGATAACGATGAACGACGTCGGACTGGTTAAAGTCGATGTATTATGTACGCCAAGTTGAAAAGCTATTTTCAGAGCCGACAAATCGTCGCTCGTAATGCCGCTGAGTTACAACATCGCCGTGTGAGTTCTTCCTTCCTTCGAGGACACATAGGAAAACTCGATTAGCCGATTATCCTTCCTAGCCGAGGGAAAGACAACAAAGAGAGGACTATAAGATGAAAGTAACATTTTCAATAGGTTTCCCATATTCAACCCTTTCCCAGTAATAACTAATTTCCCTTGTTTTAGAGGATATCGACAGATGGTGCCAGCTACTCAAAGTACCAGCAACCATTCAACGCGAGTGGTCCAGATAGCGAGCAGTAGCGTTCGTTGGTAGGTATAAGTTAATCGATAATTTGTACCTAGCACTATTTACACGTTGGACTACTACATAAGCAAGATAGACCGTCGGCAAATCAAATCGGTGTATACAATACTACTATTACTACTACACCCGAGTTCAACCCGTCTTCCATCTCGTTAGAATATATTAAGATGATTAAGAATATCCCAACTCTTTTCGACGATTTAATAATCATTTAAGAGTTATGCATTTCGATAACAAAAAAAAAAAGAATTAAGATGATCGATATAACGATTCGATTTGCGATAAAATACATACGCGTATGTATTTATAGTATTAATCCCACGCACCGAGGGGTTAAAGTATTTATTATTCAAATGACAAGGTCCGTAGTTATTTCGAATAATCCAACGAGTAGAGTATTAACCCTTCCGGCGAGTAGAATCTCCTTAAAAATTAAAATGCACGAGGTCGCGCCACCACGAACGGTGTTTCAAACGTAAATGCATTTTTAAGCTTGTCATTGTGTTACTCTACGCTCGAATTAGACCGAACGACGGGGCTAAGCGCCTAATTCGTGAGCAGCAAAAGCGCGTCTTTGTCGTAGCAAGTAGTGGAAGAAAGGGAGAAAGAGAGCAAGAGGGTGGTGACGAGAGCTACCCCGTCGACACTTCGCGAGGCCGCATTCAAAGAGCCCTTTTGCCGGAGGAAATGTCTCGGCACAAAGTGTCGTATAACGTGCCTTCAACGTATCACCTGAAAAAATTAGGTATTCCGAGGGTAAACGAGTTAAACGAGTTTTCATTCGACGCTTTTATATCGTTCTCGGTTAATCAGTATTCCTATATTTATACACACTGTTGTCGGTAGACATCATGGTAAATTATTTTTTCAATAAAAGTATCGTTAAATCTATAACCATTTTTAAATCGACTCAACTTCTCGATATTTCTTATTAATTTCTTCAATAATAATATCGAAATACGATAAGTTTTCTTCGACAAAAATATATCTACTTTCTTATTTTACTATAATTTAAGAATACGTGAGTTTGAATGATTTGCTTTTGACGTTAGTTAAAGTAAACGTTAATTCGTCTTTTTTGAAGTACTGTTTATAAAAAATTCAAAAAAAGTTGATTCATACGTTGAGAAAAGGAAATTAGGATTTTAACCTTTTTCGAAATATCATATGTTTCGACCTAAATCTAAAAGATTTATTTTTAAAATAAAATTATAACCATTGCAAGGCAATTAAAATAATCTTGTTGTCAATAAAAGATGCACATGTTTTATCTAGAAAACGAAGTCGTATACTTATATCATACTTGAGCGATTCTAAAAAAAAATAATTTTAATTCTAAATATTTTAATAATAATTTATAGAGTCAATCTGTCAAACCTGATCGAACGATTACGATCGACTGTAATAATGGCAGAACCAGAATTTTTGTTTAACACAATAATTTTTCTCGAAAGTAGGACGAGATGTGCATTTTTTATAAACAATTCTATATTTAGTATTACTTGACCTATCACATATAAAATTGATATTATCCACATCTATTTCAATATATTTATTGAACATTGTGTATAGAACGATTTCTAACACTCCAAAGATTAGATCGTTATAAGTTTATCACACGTGTGTAATATATAGCTATCCTCGATAATTCATATACAATATTACAAACAATTCGAAACTAACGTATTTCACGTTCGATTGATCTTGCAATCAAAATAAATGACAACTACAACTCAGCTTTATTCCTATCGAATGGTTGGAACGATATCTATGGGAAAGATGATTTTTCCATTGTTGTACCTTTGTGTTGTTCAAGAAGAAAGAGATATATACAAAGGAAAGAGAAAAAGATATATATATATATATATATATATATATATATATAGACACACGCATACATATATATATATAGAAAGAAAAAGAAAGAGAGACAAGTACAAGAGGAGGAGGGCTCACGTTCATCGTGTCCGTGGCTGGAATTGGCCTTTGCCCGAGGAGAGTACCATGGATACCGTCTAATGCAGCATGCGAGTAACCGCGAATGAATCAGATCTCTATGTACATATGTGTAAAGAGAGAGAGAGAGAGAGAGAAAGAGAGAGAGAGAGAGAGAGAGAGGGAGAGAGTCGAAGGTACACACAGACATACCGCACACAACATATAGACACGTCCATATATTATAAGTGTGCGTGTCTGGATCGTCCAACCTCTGCCATTTCCCATAGATCCCGTAACAAGGAGCCACACCCATGTGCCGCGGAGCGTTCGGCGGCTTAACATTAAGCGCGTTATGCCGCAGTTGCGCTGTGCAACAAGAGGAGCAACGAACAAAGAGCAGATTCCTGCGTGCACGTGCAAACACCACCGATCCCTTCTCTCTACATCAACAAGAGCCCTTTCAAACAGCTTTTACTTTCTTCGCCAAATATTTCGAGTCGAGTACCAAACGAGAAAATCGGAGATCGTTTCGACCGATGATATTTCTCTTCTTGCTAGAGGATGCTTGTTAAAATAAGACAAAGAGAGAAAGAGAAAGAGATAGAGATAGAGATAAAGAGAGAGAGAGAGAGAGAGAGAGAGAGAGAGAGAGAAAACGTCGCGAATATACTACATTCAGGAAAAGTTGTTATCTTTCGTCGAGACAAACTACAGTACCTACATAATATACGTTAAAGTCGAGATTCGTTCCTCTTCGCGGGAAGATGATAATTTCGATTAAAACGAATTGCTCCGAGTGAACGAAGCGAGACGAGTCTTTGTTTCAAAGATTCGTTTCGCGATGTAACAACTTCTCGGATGAGATTTGAGACAGAGAAGAGAAAGAGAAAGAAACAGAGAGAGAGAGAGAGAGAGAGAGAGAGAGAGAGAGGGAGAAAGAGAGATGCAAGAGTGCTCTGAACGAGTAAAGCGCATTAACGTAGAAATTATGGAAATGCAAAGCACGACCTTTCGCTACTGTGGACCGTGTCTCTAAAAGAAGTATGCATAATAACTGGTTAGTATTAAGTAACGAAACATGAGGATCTAAAAAGCAAGATCTTAGATAGACAAATCAGATGGTTCTTTTCGAAACTTACATATAAATGTACAAAGTCACGATTACTGATCATTATATAGCGATTGAGTACACACATCTTTCTTCTTTTTCTTTTTTTTGTTTTCTTATTCTTTCTTTTTAATACAGAATGATTGCACGTAATTTAAGAAAAAAAGAAAATAGAAAGAAAAAGAAACGAAAAATATATATATGTCTCAATACTTCTTTATTTTCATGTAAGAATCATCACGTAATGGAATGAAAAAAATGAGGTAAAAGGAGACCTAAGTCCTTCCATGATAGGGAAGGGAAGAAGAAGAAGAAGAAGAAGAAGAACAAGAAGTAGAAGAAGAAGAAAAAGAAGAAAGCATCGTGAGACGTGGCACCGAAATAACCGTCTAATAATGCAATGCGGAACAAGTTATTCTGGTAGCCGAGGCCCCCTCAGTGGGTTAAGCCGAGTGTTTGCCCGCTTTTTGCTTTGCTTCCTTTTGCCTTAGCAGCATAGATTGGGACAGGCCATGGATCACGAAGTAAGCTCGCAAACGACACACTCGGAGACGCCACTGGTTACCTTCTCGTCCCTAGCTCATGAACGCGAGCGCGCGTCTGCATTCGTGTCGGATCTATAGGGTGTACAACAAAATTGTCGCTAAACTTCAACTAGAATGAAAATTTTCAACAAAAATTTTGTTCAATATAAATTTTTCATTTTTTTTTTCCCCTTGATAAAATAATTATACAACTATCACAAATGTTACGGATATAATCTGATCAGACTTATAGAAACTGAAACATCTTTGTTCTCGTAAAAAAGGAAAAGCAGGTATATTGAAATCGATACAGGAAGCAGACATTATCTCGTAAAAATATTCTAGAGGGGAAAAGAATATCCGTTATAGAAAAAAAAAAAAAAAAAAGTAGATAAGATATACGATGAAAGTAGAAGAAGATCGATCGTAACACCGAGTATATGAATTCGGAGGAGACCAAGACGAATAAGAGATTTCCGACTGGTGTGCGTATACGAAGAGCGAAGATAGAACCCCTCGCACACCTGCACATGTCTCTGGACAGACGCACCCTGCTAGAGTCGGTAGAATAAAACATAAAAGATGAAGAGAAGAAGAGAAGAGAAGAATAAAAAGAAGAAAAAAACAGCGAGCAAGAGTGAAAGAAAGAGAGAGAGAGAGGAATAGAGAGAGAGAGGAATAGAGAGAGAGAGAGAGAGAGAGAGAGAGAGAGAGATGGAAGAGGATGGTAGGAGAATGCGTTACGTGAGCATCTTGCTTGGTAAAAACTGCAAGTGGCTCTGACGTTGCTACAAGAGACGGAGAGAGAGAGAGAGAGAGAGAGAGAGAGAGAGAGAGAGAAAAGAAAAGAAAAGAAAGAAACGTGTACGATATGAATACGTGTATACTGCAAGAGATACATATATACAAGCTGAAGTAAGAACGAAGAAATGGGATATCAGGCGCGTTTATTTCGATATCTCGAGAATATTAAAATTGGTTATATCCTGCGGATAGTCCTCGTCGATTCTATCCGAAGGCAATTCTATGAGCAAATCGAGCATCTTCTCTCTTTCTCCTTATTTCTTCTATAATCACGCAAGGAAACGATAGTCACGAGTACGTGCGACTAATTGACCTCTGCGAGGCCTTTTGACAAGCGGTCGAGTTCTCTTCTCATCAGTACGCGAGAACTTACGTGCTGCATCATTCTCCCTCTCCCTCTCCCTCCCTCTCTCTCTCCCTCTCTCTCTCTCTCTCTCTCTCTCTCTCTGTCTTTCTCTCTCTTTTTCTTTCTTTTACTCTTTCTCTCTTTATAATACATACACGAACACGTAGACATATGTAATACATACTTATTTCCGTCTTTGAAACCACATGGATGGAAACCGATGGAAGATGATGCGGCGAGTTGTTACTTCCGTCAACTATAAATGCAGAGTATTTTCTTCGAGAGGAATCTGTCACCCTTTCTCGAAGTAGTAAATTCAACTCGTCGCTGACTCCCTAATGATGACATTTAATAGCTACGCGTTCGATGTCTTCGTAAATATAACTCGGCTGAGATAATTGGAAGGACGGTAAAATAGTTACACTAATGTCGAGCAAATCATATTCGAATGGATTTGTTATTTCATAATATCCATTTACGTGAAGATATTCTTTTGCTACATAAAAAGAATGAATGCTTCTAAAAATTTTTTACGATCTTTTTTTTATTATATTTTCTTCTCTCTCTTTCTCTCTCTCTCTCTCTCTCTCTCTCTCTCTCTGGATCATAAAGAAAACATAGTTACGATAGATTCGAATGGCGAAAAAAAGAAACAAAAAGATCGAAATCGATCCATTTTCTACGGCCCCTTTCTCGATCTTTTACGAGTCACACATTACGCGAGTTACGCGTCGTATGCTTGACTCTCAGCAATGATTACGATAGAAATAAGAGAAAGAGAGAGAAAGAAAAAGAAAGAAAGAGAGACTCGAACTCTTCCGCGTTCGCGCAACCGCATATGGTTTATACCGAGCGATCGTATATACATGTGTATATAGATACATACGTATATACTATTGTATACATATATATACATATATAGGATGTATGCACGGTTCACTGAAAACACACATCGCGAGTCACCGTTTCTCGTAACTTACGTAACCCTTATTAAGGTTCTTCGTGACGACTATATGTAGTTAACATAAGACAACTTTGATGTATCACGAAAAAAAGGAGGGACGAACGATTGATTCTTTTTCGGTTCTCTTTAATCGTACATGAATTCCCGATAAGTAGATAAGTACGTGCTATACATACATATATCGACGAAGTCGTTGAGCTCTGACGAAAAACGTGAAAGTCTGTTGTCCCGACGAAAGATCAACTTGCGTAATCGATTGTCTCTTCTCGAGCATTCTCGCTCTCGGTGTTCTCCTCGAGCTCGAATGTTTCTGATTTATTTTATAAGTATCTGACTATACAACTACTCGAAACTTATAACTCGAATCGAGAACGACTTAATTGTTCTACTTGGAGATGTTCGAAATCGTGGAATGTTTTTCAACAAGATTCGACGGCACTCGACCACTAACTGTAGGAAGATTATTTCTTCTTTTTTTCTGTTGTTTTGTTTTTTAACTTTTTCTTTCGAACGACGAACGTAAAGTTTCTCTTTTAATTTTCGTTTCTTTCATTCCCTTTATCCTTTCTCTTTTGTTTTCTGTCTTTGTTCTCTTTGTTTTGTTTTTTATTTATTTAATTACGATCTTAGATACGTAAGGAGCGAAATTTCTTTGTCAATTTTCATTCGTCGATATTCAACTCCCCGACGAAGGCGAAGGAACGATCGAGCGAAGATAATTTCATTAAAGGCCAATAATACGAAGCTTTCTCTCGAGGGCAATATATCCGAGTCCAGGCTCGACTTGCTTAACCCAAACGATATATGTATGTAGGTAGTACCTACTAAGAGCCGTGGTTCGACGGCTTCTACAGCTTTCTCGAGATAAACTTTAGAAAGTCTTCTATTCTATCGTAGAAAGATCGAACGACTACGAGGGAGTAAAATCTAAGAGTGATCTTTACTCGTCAGTTGAACATTGAATTGTTCTTTCTTTTTAAATAAGACGAATAGGGGAAGATTTCAGAACAGACTGTTTACGAGTACGCGAAAGGGCAACACCCCGAGCGTGTAAAACTTGTTCGCTCATTATCCTCCCGCGCGTGAAAATTGCGACAGAGTTATATGGGAGTCGAGGAAACGGTTTGCGTGTTACAAATAGAGACGAAGAGAGAGAGAGAGAGAGAGAGAGAGAGAGAGAGAGAGAGAGAGAGAGAGAGAGAGAGAGAACAAGAAATACGATATGCGAACAGAAAGAGAAATAAACCGGTAGATAGATAATAAATTATTTATTAACGTTCATTCCAATGTTTAATAAAAAGAAAAGTGAGAAACGAAAAAAGGAAAAAGAAAAAAGAAAAAGAAAATGAGCTAAGTTATTTAATATAATCTATAGTTTATATCTATACATTCTAAATTCTAAATAAGAGATAAATAAAACGATTTCATCGAATGTCTGACTTTGAAAGAATTTAACTTAAGACAGGAAGCATTTGTTCAGCTATCATTATAGGACATTTCTTGTTCCCTATAATTAAGTCGGACAACTCATTAACGGAACACTCTATAGACAGTTATCTATTCTCATGCGTATAACAAATAGCTAGGATTAAACGTAAGAAAGTAAGGGAGATAAAAATAAAGATAGAAATACGAAGAAAAATTGTGAGATAAATAGATAGAGACAGGCAGACGGACGGGTGGATAGGGAGTAAGACAGAGAGAGAGAAAGAGAGAGAGAGAGAGAGAGAGACAGAGAAGAGAGAAAGGTAGACACAGAGAAAGAGAAAAAGAGAAGGAGGCACGGCAAACGTTTTGTACACATATACGCACACTATAGTAGTACACAAGCAATGTACTTTCACTCGGTCGATCGATTCCCTCCTCGACGAGGCTCGTTGTCGATGTAGACTGGCTCGGTCGTTCGTGGCGAAGGCGAGGAAGAAAGAAATAAAGAAAGAAAGAAAAAAAGAAAGAGAAAGAAAGAGAAAGAAAGGAAGAAAGAAAGAAAGAAAGAAAGAAAGAAAAAATGAAAAAAAAGAAATAACGAAAGACGAGGAGAGAAGGTGCGTTCGTTCGATAATACTGCATCGAGTGCATTGGCCAACGTGCAGCACCGTCGGTGGCAGGTGCATGATCGACTACCTCCTGCATTCTCACGATAGTCAACTCGCTACGCGAATCGCCAAGTTATCCGTATTTTTCTTTCGCATTCTTCCTCCTTCCGTGATAACTTCCTTTGCCACAGCATGAATAATAAAACATCCTTTGCGTTTTATCGTATAACTTTGCCGGTACCCCGTTAGGAAATGACCGAGCTGATCTTCGACGAGATCGGTAATTATCGCTCGCTTATCACGATTCGTATCTCTGAAAATGGACTTTTATACTTTTTCTTTTCTTTTTTCTTTTCTTTTCCTTCTTCTTTCGTACGGGGTATCGAATTATCGCCCGGCCAAAGAAACGTTCATAACGAATAATCGATCAGGAAAGGACGAGGCACGCGATTTCGAAGAGAATCGCAACGAGAGGTCGTTGCCGAATTCGAGCGTGACTAAAATTTTAAGATCCGACGATGCGTCCAAGCTGGTAACGCCTTAAATTAGTAGTGGTACCCGACTCTACCTTCCACGTTATTCCGTCTTTCTTTTTCTCTCTTCCTTTTTCTCTTTCTCTCTTTCTCTTTATTTCTTTCTTCCTCGTAGCGTACAAAGAATACTTGATACGCGAACGTGATTCGTTTCCTTTGCCCTTTCGACTGCGAAACGCTAAGAAATGGAAGAGCGTTCGCACGTTCGTTTGTTTTTTAATGAATGTTTCGAATTTTTCTACTCGAATAGTCCATTCGACTGCTAATCTCTGATGAAAATTTTATTTTTCACATATTTACACGAATGCGATAATTATGTATACGATATCTAATGGATCTCACGATAATATATTCGTCTGACATGAAAATAGGAGTGGTACTCTAAGTATTAAGCATTTTTCTATATCGCTAACGCTGCCGTCTACGAAATGAAAATACTTTCTTTCGATGTATCTTAAAAGCCAACAAAAATTCCTTTTTATCCGTCGTTTACTACCTCAACGTGGAAACGATGGATCATCGATCGTTTCGTTCAAACGGCACGTTGTAACGCGAAGAACGATCATGAATCTTTCATCGGGTTCGCTCGAGTTCGCGGAAACTTGACGAAGAATTTTGTACGATTAACGAAAGGCTTTATCCGTCGCATCATATTTCATAGACTTTCGTACCGGCCGATAAGTAAAAATTGCTTATATACAAATCTACGTAAGTATGTACATTGATCGGAAATAAAATTCTCGTGGGCGTATCGTAAGTAGAATCTTTTTATTTATATCAAAATTCTTCGAGGTAATATGGTATATGTGAAAAATCAGTTTGTCAAGTTTGCATTAACAATGTCCTCTTTCGTCTATTTTTAAAAAAAAAGAACGAAACTATTTTTAGACTTGAGGATAAAAGCGGAGGCAGTTTATAACAACATTCCGAATTAGCCTTTGTGATGCTTTTTATGTAGTATCGAAAGAGAATAAGAGAACCTCTAGAGAATACCGTGAGTCGTTTAATTATAGCAGACCAAAGAGAACTTCGTCGAACTCCCTCTTTTCATTCTCGGAAGGAGGAAAGGGTGAACTTCCCGAACAGTTTAATCCTATGGAATAGATAGATACCTATAAAGCGTTAACCCAAAAGTAACGCTCCGACCAATTAAGGAAACTCGAGTCAATTTCAATAAGCTCTATATCCGATTGGATTATTGAACAATTTAGAAACATCATCCCGTAACTATGTCGCGTAGGTGATATAAAATAATGCGAACAACGAGTTTCATCCAATTATGTTTCGTATTTACTCTCTTCGTACTTGCTTTTTTTTTCTACAATTTTATTTTTTTATCCGTGGCCTCCGTCGGAGGAACAAACTCGTCGAAATTGAAAGTCATCGCGACTGGATTGAATAAAGTAGTATCTATTCGAAATATAAAAATATTTCTTGCTTGTAGAAAGTACTTCCTGCATAAGATTTCATAACATTTCAAATGTTAATTCGTACGTCGCTTTTCCTGTATAGATTGTCTTACTCATTTGCAAGATAAATAAGGAGAACGGTGTTTACTCGAAATAAATATTGAAATTACGAGCACATGTGTAGAATATTATTTCAAAATAAATCCTATTTTCTTTCAAAATAAATAAATAAATATATATATATATATATGAATATATTAATAAATTACATCTGAAATTCTATAAAGAAATTTCTTTATATAGATAATAATAATGATACGAACTAAGTTTGAAATAATCATTTTAATAGGTTCATTTTAATGGCTTTCATTTTAGTACTCTGCTTAATCTTAATAATTAAACGTTATCAAGATCGATGAAAGCTCTAGACGAGATATTCGACGTAGAAAATCTGGGAAACCGGCTCGATCGATCGGATCGTAAGAAATCGAGACTCGTTATTGGAAGCTCGATTTCCTGGAAGAGGCTCGTCCAGCAGAAGAACGAGAAAAAGAAGAAAAAGCGGAAGCGGAGAGATAGTAGTCGTCCTACGCTCGTAACGCCGAACGTTGTTTGAGAGTGAATCTCGAAGTCTGAAGCCCGCGCGAAAATGGACGAATCGCACAGCAGGTCCTCGGCTTCTGATTCTACCGGTGGTCCTCGCACGGAATCCTGAGTTCAATGCCTTCTTGATGAGCCTTTCCCTTCTCCTCCCTCTCCTCCTCGTCCTCCTCTCATGTTTCTTTCTCCGTCCTTCTTTTTCCAAACACGAATGTGCCATCGCCATCGTCGCAAAGTCCACCTTTCTTACTTCACCCCTCCAGCTTCTTTTTCTCCTTCTTCTCCTTCTCCTTCTCCTCGATCCACCAATCTCACCTACTGCTTGACGTCGATCAAAAGCTGTCCATTCGTCCGTATCGTCAAGTAGAAAATGGCTTCGTCTTTTTGAGGACAGTACTTGTGCCGTCCATTATTTCCTTCTTCGCATAGCTTTCCTTTTTCCTTTCCTATTCCTCTTCCTAGCCTTCTTACGATCGATTTCTTTATTATAGTTCGTTTTTTCTTTTTTTTTTTATTATATTTTGGATAGCTGCAGAAGGATAACTGCTTACTCGATTTTTTATTCTTAAGTACTTTGGTATATATAGCTATGCGCGATAATAATCTACCGTATTTAATGTCAGACTTAATTTTTTATTGGCGTACGTCGTCGTTCAAATTTCTTCTCGAAGATCATTAACTTGTTTGGAATTTATTAAATTTTTCACGAGATAGTAAGAGATAATTTTGGAAAAAAGATTCGTTCCTTTTTCTTTCTTAAAAAACGTATTACATTAAATATTAATTACAATTACATATTGCTTCGTATATTTAACTTAGATCGAGGTAATCATGTTCCGAAGTTATTCTTGCGTAACTTTTAATAACGCGCCTTCGGCACATCTGGAATAACCATGTTGGTTTCATTTTCGACATCGGTGTATTACGCCGTTTATATACCGGGTGATTATATCGAGCAAGGAATAAATTATATTCGTCCATCTATCTTCGTTCTGCCTTCGTTCGCTACCTTTCTTGAGGGAAGAGAGAAGAAGAAGAACGAAGGTAGAAGAAGAAGAAGAACAAGAAGAAGAAGAAGGAGAGAAAACACGATCGAGATAGCCGTAAGATAAAACTTCGTCGAATAACTTCCCGTTGATAAGGATCGAGCAAAAAGTGGGGATAAATTTATGCTAGCTCGACGATGTTGGATGTGCGCAGGTGAAAAAAAAAAGAAGAAGAAAAAAGAAATGAAAATCAGGGCCGGCTCCCCCTCGAAATAAATATCATTTCGATCGCGTACGTGTTCTCTATCTTTCATTTTTTTTTCTTTTTATTCTTTTTTTTTCTCGATTTAAAATTCTATATTCTTTTATGTTGAAATATATTTCAAGATGGATTAATCGATATAAAAAATACAAGATAGATTGATCGATAAAAAGGAACAAAGTAATATCCATGAGAGTGAATTCATGCAGATATATCTGATCGCGTTAAAGTGCTATTCCATTACGAATATTTATTTATTTATTTCGATACATCAACAGCTTTTACTTTTCAAGCTTTTATCAAGAGCATTATCTGATGGTAAGAGAAAGAAACGCGAAGGTAACAGCGTCCCATCGATAACGATCGCAAAGAAGAGGAAATTTATGTGGCGAAAAGTCTCGTTGCGTTCGAACAAGTGGAAAATCATGGCTGGCCCAGAGGTGCAGGTTCATACTTACATATATATATATATATATATATATATATATATATACACATATATATGTATGCATATGCATATGTATATGTATATATATATGTATATATATGCATGTATGTATGCATGTACATCCGGAGATACGATAACTCACATCTGGACGCGAGTAGCCAGTTAGAATTATTCCCATCTCCTTTTCGAACCGAACGATGGTCTCCATTACCTTACCTCTTCCTTCTCGATCCTTTTTTTCGAGGACTTAAGCGTGAGAATCGTCCAGCCAACGAAATAGCGCGTCCTCTAATTTGTGGCCAATTAGTATCAACAAACTCTGACATTAAGAAGGCGTATAAACCGAAAGGGAGATAAGGATCTTTGCACGGTGAAGATCCCAAAGCGGATCACCTCGTACGTTGCACTTAGGAGACAGAAAAAGAGAGAAAAAGAATATAATTTCGTTTCATTATCAGACGAAAAATTTTTAACTGATTCATATCTAACTTATTCGTATATATGAAATATTCATTTCGAAAGCGAAAAATAATTATATTTAACAACGAAATTATTATTAAAAATAGAAGAATTTTTCTGAAATGTTCCACACGTATACTATTTAATAAAAACGTTTTTAGTATCCTTATCGTATTCCTCATATTCGTAATGGTATTCGTTGTTGACCGAGGTGGCCTATGCGCTTTGAGCAAAGTACCGTGAATACGAGAACCAAGAATTTCTTATGTTAGACTCAGCGCCTTTTCAACGTCGCCCGAAGTGCCAACCCAACATCTTCGCATTTTACTTTCACCCTGTCACCGCCATCCTTATTTTCTCGTTTCTACCACCTATTGCCCTTTTTCTGTTCCCTACCTTCCTCCCCCTTTACCCTGTCACGCAAGTTACCCTCCTCTATCACGGCCGACACTCGCACGGATCATTTACCTTCCATCAGAAACTTTTTCATCTGTCTCGTATTAAAAAGAGAGATCGGTGAAAAGTAATTACCAAAAGCTTTCACGTTTTGCTTTCGAAAGTAATCCGAGAAGACACGACGAGGTGTCTACGTGATAACGAGCTGTTTTATTTCCAAGAATATTTCACATTAATAATTTCACTACTACGTTCAATTAAAATACATTAAATGATCTAAACAGAAAATTAATTACGGAAAAATTCATTAATGAATTTATCAAGTAAATGATATTTCTGTATCAATAGAGGGTAGTAAACTATTCATAAATAATTCTCTTGACGTAAGGATCTATCTTGGATACAAGAAGAAAGTTACAAAGTTTCTTAACTTTTGCATCGACTTTCAATGTTATTTTTATAACACGAAGACTCGTAATTAATTACTAGAACATCAAAAAAAAAAAAGGAAAAAAAAAAGAGAAAAAAGCTTCAGATTTGATGGACGAGCTGTGATTTCTTCTGAAAGTAAAGAAGAAAGTATCGTATAGTGTATAAGTCATTAAATACACCAACGTCAAATTTAGTATTAAAAAAAAATAAAAAAGAAAAAATATGTACATAAGAAGTAGAGTTTTTAACCTTCTAGCACTTAACAGCTATATCCAACTTGAAAGAAAGGATCCGAAAGTGACAGCAGATAATGATCATTCTCTCTCCCTCTTTCTCTCTCTCTCTCTTCTCTCTCTCTCTCTCTCTCTCTCTCTCTCTCTCTCTCTCTCTCAACGTTCCACTCGGTGGAGACTTAAAACGCCGTCTCGAACAGCTGTTTGAGACTTAAAGGCAAGGTCGTAGCCTTACGTCTGCGTACGCAATGCCGCGGGCGCGCCTTGCGTTCGTACGTGCACGCACGCCTTCCGTTCTCGTGTGTATAAGTGTGTGTGTGTGTGTGTGTCAATGTGTTTGTGTGCGTGCGTGCACACATATGTGTGTGCGTTATCCTCACTCTGTATAAGTTAGATCGAACATATACACAAATACGCGTCACGAGAGTGCACTGTGCTCTCTCTCGAAGCGAAGCGTGCGTATCGTTGTGCATCCTCTGTGAACGAACACGTACCTACATATTTGTTCATGTACATATCTGTGTACGTGTTATTATGTTATATACAAGAGTATTTACGTTCATATGTGGTTATCGAGCAACAGGGGATGCTTGACCGGTACACATATACGAACACGCACACCATGAATAAAACGTGAACTCAACGAAGTATAGAATTTTAAGTTAATTCTGTTAAAGGGAAACGACACTTAAAGGGTATGGCTCCCCTTTCTTCACAGTCTTCTCGTTGAGCGACACCTTGTAATTAGTGTCGCTGCCGTTGATTGCGAATGAATGAAAGAGGAAGCTCACGTTTGTCAACCGCTTAGAACCCTAATGATATCTCGGATTTACTTTGGAAAGGGATTTTTGCTTGAAATGTCGACCAAAAAATCGATTCGTTTTTGGCCGTAGAAACTTTTTTATAATTTTCTTTCTTTGTGTTTTTCTACTTAAATTATTATACACCTCGATGAGAGAAATATTATCAAAAAATTCTTTCCGATGTAAAGCGATCGTTGACCTAACAAAATTAACTCCAAACAATATATACGAACTTTATAAGCGTGTATCCTTGAGATGAACAAGTGTATTTTACAATCCACATATAAAGGAAAAAAGAGTAAGAAAGAGAGTGAAAAAGGAAGAGAGAGAGAGAGAGAGAGAGAGAGAGAGAGAGAGAGAGAGAGAGATACTATCGCCATGCCACGGCACTTGACTATAGTTATGCAATCCACTGAGCCACGTGTTCATGGTCAAGGTCTGCGTTCTTACTGCTATGGATGTGTAATCGCTTGTATGTGTCAGTGTATTTGCTCGAGCACATACATGAGTGCACTCATGAGTATATACGAGTACCACGCGTACGGTCACGAAAGCGGCGAAAATGCGCGCGCAAGCGAGAACTTTTCGTTATATGCAACTGTGTAAAGGCTCGTGGTATAGTCGACGAGGGCCGTTCCCAACCCAAATTTAATGTCGATCGATGCCATTAATCGCCAACGAGAGGGCTGAACCCTTCGAAGGTGATCGTATCGTAATAACGTGTACATATATATTACATGAAGATTTTCGAACATATATTAGTGTTTAAGTATAATATACAGCTTCGATCAATTTGGTTTACATCCTATATATTTAAATGTGTCATAGAAGATATACGTTTACCAAGAATAAATAATTTTCATTTATGTTAATTATATGTATTATATGTATTATCTTTTAAAAATGTTTTTTTCCTTGCTTTTCTTGCTTTCCTTTTCTCTCTTTCTTTTTTCTCTCTTAATTTTTTCAACTTCACTCACAAAAGACATTGCTTCAGCGAAAGCTTTCGTCTTAGTCTTAGGGACTATAATTTCCATGAAAGTATCGTTAACGGAACCTTTCCTCGGACGCTCTACTTCCGTCAATAAAACCGCTGTACTGCCAAGGCCCCTTTTCGTATCATGCAACCCCCGGTATAATTTGTTTTCTGAATCTATTCGATCGCATCGATTTAACTATTTTATATTACTATCTAGCTTGCCACGTTTTTCTTTTCCTTTATTTTCATTTTTCTTCTTCGTTATTCTTTCCTTTTTCCTAAGAAGTATAAATGTAATGAAAAACGTATGTACATCCAAGTAATGTATCGAAAAGAAGTTTCAAAGGAAATCAATTTTGACGAAGTGAAATGAATAATCGATCGAAGCGTTCCTTTTTAAACATTTTCTTTTGAATCGCCTAATCAAAGAGTTTCATATACCATAGACAAATATAAATAACGTAATGAATATAGATAGAAACTTGAGACCGATTGTGGACACGAAAAGGAAAACTGTAATAACGTAGAAAAGCGGGAGAGGCAGTCGCAGTGATTTAACGTAACCAAGTTGCAGGAAGTGAATATTATTAGCATTCGCTTACCGTCCTTCTCATATACACACGTACACACGCCTACATATATATTTTCTCTCTTTTCAACCCAAGTATTCACGCCGCGAGTACGTTCATCATACGCGAAAAGTTCACGTGTGCGTTTCGTATCTATAAAAGCTGTATCAGTGTAGGAGAGACTCGTACACTTATACTTAAATCGCAGTGTTGTACGGATAAGTAGAAAAAAAAAGTACACGTGTAGAACGGGCAGTCAGAGAGCGGACCAGCGAGAAAGGAAATAATCGGTCTTCGTGCGAGTTTAACGCGTCGGCGAACGTGTATGTAGATACATATGTATGTGTATGTGTATGTATATATATATATATATATCTGTGCAAGTTCATACGTATGTAACGCATGAAACCGTGTGGCGCCGCTTAAGAAAAGAGTGGAAGAGAGAAGAGAAAGAGAGAGAGAGAGAGAGAGAGAGAGAGAGAGAGAGAGAGAGAGAGAGATAGAGAAAGGGGAGGATGTATTTTATTTTACTCGTGACAGCAAAGAATTACTGAGTGCTGACTTAAACGACGCTGAGAAATCAATACCACCTTCGACCGGTCGTTCTCTCAACTATTTCGAACGTCCATCATTATGTAAATACGATGCGTAACATATCGTTGAAAGACGTCTTGATTAGAACACGTGAACAGTATGATTTATAATTATTAATCGTCCTGAAATTATCTATACGAAGACAACGTGTAAAAGAATTTATTATCTCGTTACATATATCGATAACGTTAAATATCGATAATGTTAAATAATGTGGAATATATAGATATATTGAGAAAGAAAAAGAAAAAAAGAATAAAGAAAAAAAAGAAACAGATCGTTATAATTCGTTGCACACGAGTTGGATTCGCTTTGATCGTACAAAATCGCTTGGCGACACTCTCCCTCACGGAGACGAAGCCTTTGTTCCTCGCGAACAATGCTCCCATCGTGAGATATAGTCGAGTGACTATATATATATGCATAGATCTCGTTGGACTGCATTGCTCTTCGCGAAGTGGCGTTTTAGTATTTCTATTCCAAAGTTTCTACCAAACTTTGGCTCGCCCAGTAAACATGTTTATCGGGGAACGTTGAAAAAGTAGGCCACAACGATCATCCATCCTATTTCTAAAGTACATTTTTATACGACAGAGGATATAAAAATATTTTTCTTACTCGACCGCACGAATAGAGAGTACTCTGCGTAGAGAGTGTCAGATTATATATTTTTTTATTTAGAAATAGAGAGAGAGAGAGAGAGAGAGAGAGAAAAAGAGAGATCGAATCGATGTAATCTTTGTGACATATGATACATATACATTTCCTGTCTAAAATTTGGTACATTTTATATAGAGAAATTTATATATCATCAGCATGTACATACGTATATACTAAAATTTATAGTATGTAGTTATTTATCTATCTGATTACAAGTTAAAACTATACTTGGATAAAATAATAGCGCAGTTTATTCTAGAACTCAACGATGCGTTCCTAACTTTTGACTCGAAGTGTATGTATCTACCTACGTGCATAGAAATGCATAGATAGGAAAGAAAAGAAAAGGATAGAAACAGAGAAAAATAGAGAGAGAAGGACAAGAGAAAAAGAGAGAGAGAGAGAGAGAGAGAAAGAGAGAGAGAATAGAAGAGTGAACGCGCGAAACGACCGATCTTAATCAATTTCGCTTAATTTCACCGTTGCATGAGCACTTCGTGCCGGTAAGCAGTTTAACGGTGGTATTGTACTAACACTATTCTAAACTCTCCCTTCCACCTACACAAAACGTATACACCCACGCACCTACACATATACTAAATACACATACATACCCATCCGATATATATGTTTTCAAACTACGTGAAATCAAAGTTTCTTCTAAACGAGCTCTTTCGACTTTCGAGCAGAAAACGAAAAATCAAAAAAAAAAAGAAAACAGAAAAAAAAGATAAAGAAAAAATTGAAAAAGAAAAGTTATCGATCGAAGGGAAAAAAAAATGTGGACATCACATGGGCAATGAGGAATAGGGAGGTACGTGAGGGTAGATACTAACGAGTTCGAGAGTCGATAAAAATAACGACAAAAGGCGGAATCGCGTTCGAAAGTCGAACGATCGATCTCTTTGCTTCATTCGACGCTTATGCAACGCGGCTTACGTTCGCGATGGAAGCGGGAAGAACGAGAAAGCACGCTTGAAGTTCGCTCGCGCGGTTTCAGTTATACACGCACATAACACAAATACACACACGCAGATATACATATGATACACACAGATAAGTACACATAGAAAGATGCGTACACGAAAATAGATGAAAGCATAGTAGAGTGTGCGCGTACGCACTCCTTCGCGCGCATATATAGAGACATACACGAGCGTTCGCTGGTAGCATCACTTCGCTGATGATATACCCTACCCGAGAGTTCATTGCTCTTGGGGTGCGAGCGAGATGGAGAGATTTGTGCGAGCGAAAGAGAAACGATAAGGAACGAAAGAGAGAGAGAGAGAGAGAGAGAGAGAGAGAGAGAAGGCGTAGGTATGGACGCGCAACGGTAGAGTGACTGAATTCAACGATAAAAGAGAGAGAGAGAGAGACAGAAAGATAGAGAGAGAGAGAAAAATAGAGAGAGAGAGAGAGAGAGAGAGAGAGAGATGCCAAGAGAGGGATTAAGCGAGAAGGAAATACACAGCGGAAGGAGTGGACCGAACGTCTAAAGAGCGACAAAGACGGATCGCGTGAAGTATTTACCGCACGCCTCGCCGACTGTTAATAATTCACACGCGATTTCCAGCACTACCTTCTCGAGAAGTGTCGAGAACTTCTCGACACGGCTCGATTTTCTCTTCTCGAGGAAGAATTTTAAGAGGAGGAAGCATATCGACCGAAAACAGCCTCGATCATCTTCCAAAAAGGCTGTCCGACTGGTAAGATCCGTGACTACTCGATGGAGTAACGATTGGTAACTCGAAAATGTTGTGAAAGAGATTGAAGGGAGAGAGAAAGAGAGAGAGAGTATGTGTGTGTGTGTTTGTGTGTGTGGGTGGGTTGGTGGTTGTGTGTGTGATGAGTAACAAAGAAATAAAAGTGATTCATAATTGCGTTATTTAATAGAGTACCATCGTGCTTGAAGAAGTAAATACAGTGCTTTTACTCGTAGCAAACAGCTGAGATGGATTCATAAATTTCAGTGAGAAGGCCGTTGCTCGCGCGAACACGTGTCTGTGGGTTGGGAAATACAGTGAAAAGCATTAATGGCGTTCGTTGAAGAAAGATCTACGTAAAGGGATCTACGTAAAATTCTAATGGAAAAAGCTGTATATATCGGCTGATTTTCGAATACAAAATTACAGACTCTTATTGTTAGGTTGAATATTCAATAACACGGAAGTGTTTATCTGCGAAATCGGAAAATGACGAACACGTGCTAGATCAAAGTACATATGTAGGTCTACGCATAAGTATACCTATATAATATATAAGTATATATCGAACGAAAGTACATATATATATATATACGTAGAGGCTAGAGATTGTGTACCGGACGCGGTAGCCGGGTGCAATGTACCTGGATGAGTCACACAGTAACGCAACGCGCTCGCGCACATTCGAAGAGACACGTTCACATACGCACATTCACGCTCACGCACTTGCGTATTCTTTGTGTATGTGTTTGTAAAATTCTCTCTCTCTCTCTCTCTCTCTCTCTCTCTCTCTCTCGCTCGCTCGCTCGCTCGCTTGCTCGCTCGCTCTCTTTCTCTCTCTCTTTTTTTCTCTCTCTTCTCGCCAAACTCATCGTGTACGATCCTCTTGTGAGAAGAGAAACGAAGAAGCCAGGTAGAAAAGAAGGCAAGAGAGAAAGAGAGAGGAAAAAGACGAGAAATAAAAATCCAATCATTTCGACCGGTTTTGCATCGTGCCGAAGAGGATAATGGAATACCGCGTCACTTTTTGCCAGTGCAAGGAATATATCCTTGCGTTAATACCCGAGCTACGCTCCATCACTCTCCTCCTTTCTCTCTTCGTTATTCGTTTCAGGTACATAACTAAACGCATGTCACGAGATAAGCACTTTTGACCGAGTACTAATTGTTATGCCCATACGTTATGTATTTATATCTATAGACTCGAGAATGAAAGAGATGAATATTTTTCGTTTCACCGAGCATCGCTTATTTTCGTGCATTTGTTCATCTTTATCGAAACTCCTATTTATGATACTTACATAAGTACCTACATGCTTACATATCGAATTGCATCGAACATTCGTCGTTGATGACTTTGAACAATGCAGACGCTTCGAGGCGTCCAAACCGATGTACGATACAACAGCCAACTTCCGGAGGAAAGCTACCAGGATCCATACCCTGAAGCAATTATCGGTTAGGATACAATTAATTATTTCTCCGAAGTAGACATCATTACGATCGGCATCGGTTGATTAGCTTTGCCGAGAAGGATATCGATCGGTTATTATTACGTTATCGCGATCGAACGATCTATTTATCTTCGACGATTACTACAAACCTTTACTTGAAAACTTAGGAAATTAGTTTTGGTAAGAAAGATTAACCTTGTTCAAATAATTGAATCAATTGTTCAAAGTGTAAGACACGGTGATTGATTAAATTCGAACTTGGTACAGAGGTATAGAAGCCATCTGTAAGAAAGAATTCTTTTCTAATTCAACGTTTTAACATGTAAGAAAATGAAAGAATAACTTCTTTAGTTTAGAACCTGTATGTAGAATGACGGAGAGAGAAGAGTGAAAGAATCGGAAAAGGCGAAGGCGAGAGGCATTCGAAGACACGTCCGATGACTTTTAAAACGGGATTGCGTAATCCTTTGGATTTAGTTTACTTTCGTCGGTGTCGATGCCACGCACGTAGCGTGACCGTGGCACTGAACCAGCGGCACGAACTTTCTCGTGGCCTTCGTTCCAGGAAGACGTTTTACGTGACACGAGGAGGACGCCAATCGCTGCAAACTATCATCGCCAACTTCACGTTCGAGCGATGAAGTTACTCCTCGTTCCTTACTATCTGCATTCCTTGCATCGATAATTTTTATTGCAGACAATCGAGCGAGAGGAATAATATAAAGCATAATCTTGATTACTGATATAGAATTTTAATCATGTTGATTTATCTACCATCAACGGATGAATGAAAATAGATATTGCAGAAGGTTCGTCCAATCGATACGGTACTGCGTTACGTAATTTACTAAAGAAGTTTTCTAAACGTTCGATCTTGAAAGTCGGAACAACAGTGAAACGATCGAGATAATTAACAATTAGTATTAGAGAGTTAAAGATCGGTCAGCTTCGTTCGCACGAAGCCTAACATTGTCGGAGCATCGACGCGGTTGACCTCGTTCTGCCACTGTCACTGTCAATGACCAACGGATCAGTGCCAATCCTTGACTTCGAACAAACTGCTTGGTCACCAACTACTTAGATATACATATGTAGCCGTTTTCATCGTGGTAACGCGACTACGTCAACGTACTCTCGAACTTTCTGCTTCGTGATACCCATCCTGGTTCGTCTTTCGAAACTTTTTTCACTAGGGAACAAGTTTTTCCGTCACGATGCAATAATCTAAATGGACGTTCCCGGCTAAACGAATGAATTTTTACGAGAGCTTTCTCGAAAGCTTTATCAAAAGCTCTCGTTTTTCCTCTTATAGTAAAATTCTCTTTTCTGCTCGAGTCACGATACTCGTCGCACATCGAATAGGAAAGTTCTACTCCAGGCACGAGATTCTTGCTTTTACGATTGGTATCGCCGATAAAATCGTGACCTGAGACGGACTCGGCTGACTCGTCGACTCGTCCAAGTTGTACGAACGAAACTACTTCTCCAGAGTGGTATCGACTCGATTCGATCTTGTGAATCGATTTAAATCATCGATCATCCACCTCGAGACATATCGTTTTGCATTAGGTATAACATCGAGGTACAGTTAAGCGTGTTATTCTTCACACTCGAATACGATGTTATAGAAAAAAAGTCGTACATTACGAGAACCTTGACCTCCCCCCCCCCTCCCCAAGAAAACTGTCCAAACTTGAAATTCAAACTCAGAATTTCAGACTCTATCAATCGAATCGCCGAAGGCTATCTTTCGTGAGACTGTATAATTTAATCGGTCGATACATACGTGTCGACGTTTGTAAAATTTCGCTATGCAGATTTGCGCTTGTAAGGATCACTACCGAATTTCTAATTTTAGACTACGAGGATGATCGAATGTGTCAACTTCGGTATTTCAATTATAAACATTAAAATAATCATAGTAATGACACAAAATTCAAACGGATTAAAAAATACGAAATAGAAATGTACTTCTCATAAAATGTTAGTATTAGTACTTTACTCATCGTAGTAATAAATTCAAATGCTTTTAGAGATTTTCTGCGAACGTGGTTCGTGTAAGCGCATAAAGAGAAAAAAAAAGGAAGAGAGGGAGACAGAGAGAGAGAGAGAGAAAGAGAGAGAGAGAGAGAGAGAGAGAGAGAGAGAGAGAGATGGCACGAAACGGGGGGAGAGAAAATAGAAAAGAGAGAAGACGAAGCGAAATGTCAGTCGACGCTCTATTTGCAAATAGAGAGAGGCAAGGTTGTAGTAGCTCGATCCACAGAGAAGATAGAATAGGAGGAGAGAATACTCGAGGATGGCACGGCGTGTCCGTTCGCGGAGACAATGAAAGAGAGGAGAGAAGGTGGATAGGTCGATCGAAAGAGAAATCGTGCAGGGTACGGGCGACGATGCGAGAACGGCCGCACGTATCTAAGAGATTATGGACGCCGCGATACGCTTCCGACCTTTCGCACACATTTCTATCATAACCTTTTGCGGAAAAAAGAGCTTGGTACGAGTTTTCCGCGCTTCGAAGATACAAACGGAGTGGCGCGAGTTGCTTCTACGTATTATATATAATAGCTATAAATAAAACGTATGTATGCATGTATGTAGATATATGTATAAGCTACGTATAAAAGGGCGGTGGTCTTCGATTAACAAGTTCAACAGAGAAGAGAACGATGGTTCGAACGCAAAAGGTTGCCGGTCTCTCCCGATGTTTTCGTTCTTGTTGTTATTCTTGTTCTTGTCGTTGTTGTTGTTGTTGTTGTAGTTGTAGTTGTAGTTGTTGTTGTCAGTTAAAAAAACAATATAAAAAGCGTAAATTATTGAAAGAAATGAAACAAACCTTGCTTAATGACGATGCCTGAAGGCACCTGGACTATCGGTAGCGCGGCGTTCGGTGGATTAGCGGCGATGGTTCCTGGTGTACCAGGAGGTGGTGAGGCACTCGCACTCCCAACCGATCCAGGATCGCTGAATCCTTGAGTGCTGTTCTCCTCTGGACCGTCGAAGAAGCTTAAATTGAACTCGCTACCGGCGTCGAAGGACACTTCCGGAGTGAGCGTGTCCGGCGCCGGGGCGCTACCCAGACCCGCGCTCAGGGACTGGTCGATTTTGAAAACGTCCATTGTACGAAGGAAACTGATGATGTTGCCCGGCGATGGTGCACCTCGCTAACGGGCACGTCGCTCACCATTCGCGTTCTCGCGGCACTCTCGACAAAGACTATAGCGACTTTTTCTTTCTTTCTCTCTTTCTTTCTTTCTCTCTCGCTCTCTTTTTCTCTCTTTCTCTCTCTCTCTCTCTCTCTCTCTCTCTCTCTCTCTCTCTTTCTTTTCCTTTCTTTTTATCCTCGACTTATCTCGTACGTCAACGTTTACGTTCTAGTCTCTCTCTTTCCCATTTACTTCTTCTGTTTTCTCTTCTTTTCAGTATACTTATTCCTTTTCTAGGAAAGGAACACTTTACCAAAGACGACAGGACTTCGTATCCTCTTCGAAAAACGATCTCAAAGTATGCAACTCCTGACAATCCTTCTCTCTTCTTCGTTCGATTCTCCTCTTCATATCGTCCAGATGGAAATTTAAGACCCCTCCGGTCATTGAATCGTAGATGATTCGACTTCGTCTCGTCTTGTTGTCCTCGTAAAACCCTCCCGAATACGCGAGCGAGCAAAAAAAGGCCGAAAAAAAAACAAACAAAAAAATAAAACGTAACGAAAAATCGTATCAAAATCGAAATCGTGGATAGGGACGACGAAGTTCGATGAACATTCTCGATAGATCAACGAAGATATATATCGAAGAGGATCCGAGGAAGTCGAGCGCGCACGTTCCTTCGTTCGTTCGGAAAAGAATGAAAGAAATAAATAAATAAAGAAATCGCTCCGTTCGGAGAATCACACCAGAGCGGATTTCTGCAGGAGTTACCTTCGATATACTTTACCGACTCGATATGATCTCCTACGATATTTCTTTTTTTATTTTTTATTTTGTACGTGTTAATGATCTCTGTGATCACAGTGAGGTTTGTTTAACAGGAAAATCAAAAACAAAACGAAAAAATCCACACTTGTCACCAACACATCACATTATTCAAAAACGATGAGGGATTCCTCTCTCTCTTTCTCTCTTTTTCTCTCTTCTCTCTCTTTCTCTCTCTCTCTCTCGTTGTATGTCCATAAGAATATGTATGCATATGCATATATATATATATATACATATATGTATATATATACATATATATACATATGCAATTATTTACTCGTATAGATCTACGTATATATTATATATATTTTTTTATATCGCATAGATCCATAAAACGACGTTGCTAGGGACGCTTTTTACGACGCTCGGCATCATCTTCGCTCGGGACCATTTTGTCGCGATCATCATCCTCTTGGTCGATGAACGAGCCTCTAGTTTTCTCTCGCTCCGTCTCTCTCTCTCTCTCTCTCTCTCTCTCTCTCTCTCTCTCTTCCTTTCTCTTTTTTTCTTGCGAATTTAACGACGCGAGGGTTCAACCCATTATTTTCGAGATCGGAAACGATCGCTTCTGTATGTAATAGCCCGTTCGCGTTTAGTTTCCTTCTCCTTCCGTTTCTTCTCCTTCCACTTCTTAAAAACCACCTCTCTCTCTCTCTTTCTCTCTCTTTCTTTCTTTTCGTCTCTCTTTCTTTCTTTCTTGCTTTTTCTTTCTCTCTTATTCCTCTCCTACCCTTCACTCTTCGTTCCTCTCTTCCGAGAGAACTCTTTTCTTGTAACGCAAGAACTGCGGCCTTTTTCGCCGAGTTTCATCTGTCGACTGCCGGTGCCGCCATTGCGTGCGATCCATCGCTGAAAGTAAAATCAAAACGAAAAGAAAATCAGAAACTAAGGGCAAAAAACGAGAAAATCGAAAGGAAGAAAGTAAATCGCGATTTGGAAAATGAAGATCACGGAAATGATTGATTGATTTATACAGTGAGTTCTGTGGAAGAAGAAAGAAGGGATAAAAGAACGTGTCTTTGAGTTATCGGAAAGAGATGCGTCTTATAGCTCGTACTTCATTCGCATTCGGTTTTCTCTTTTTCTCGAACGTATGTATACAACACACGGACGGACACACGTACACAGATAAACAAAGGGACACACACATAGACACACGGACACACATATACACGCACTTTTATTCAACATGAAATTTACTATCGCACGTTCGCTCACGACAGCTCGACCGATCGTAAAGCAAACGATCGTTTATCGGATTCCAGCGAACGCGAGAGCGTCCGTCTCTCCACCATCGAGAAGTCTCGAGCGAACGCGGAAGATTTCTTTCTCTCTTGTGTGTCCGCGTAACGAGCAAATAGAGAGGAAGAGGAATGGATAAAAGGATCGCAAAAGAGACGAAACGAGATAAGGAAAGACGACAGGGTCGCGTGGAGAACGCTAGGAGAAAAGAAACGCGAAAAGATTGGCAAAATTCGAACGAGAAGGAGATAAGGACGCACGGAGAAGAGAAAAAAGATAGAAGGAGACAGAAAGGCAGCAAGATAGAAAGAAAGAAAGAGAGAAAGAGTGAGAGAGAGAGAGAGAGAGAGAGAGAGAGAGAAAGAGGTGGACAACGAAGAAGCACGAGAGAAAGACGAGGAGGAGAATGAGAAAAAGCGAATGTCATTGCCGTAATCTTCGGACGTTGACTTCCTCTTGGCTCGTCCCTCCTTCCTCGCGACTTGCAGCCCCTCCCTTCGCCAACATTTACGCCAACCCCCCTTCCCTCCTCCCTACCTTTCTCTCTATCCACCTCCTTTGTCCTCTCCCTCTCACCTGTGCGTCTTTCCACCTCCTCGAATCCCTCACCGACATACTCTTTCTCTCTCTCTCTCTCTCTTTGTCTTTCTATCTCTATCTCTCTTTATGTCTCTTCGTTCGCGATGCCCCTTTTTCTCACCACTCGTAAGCCACTCTTTTTTCACTCTCTCTCTCTCTCTCTCTCTCTCTCTCTCTCTCTCTCTCTCTCTCTCTCTCTCTCTTCCCCTCCTCTTCGTTCGTTGTAATTTTCTTTACCCTCTTCTTAATTTTCTAACGATACTCCTCGCCGTGATTCTCCAACGAGAATAACGATATACATAGAGACGCGATATATGTATATTAAAATCGAGGGATAGAGATCGATGATAAATGATTGATTTAAGTACAAAGTTAGATGTCGGTCAGATCAGATAAATTTTTATTTACTTAGTTATTCGAATAAAGACTCACTCGTAACATTTATCACGTATCGTAGGTAAAACGTGATCGTTTCTACGTTGGAAATACGGTACCGATATTCGACGAAATAAATCGACGATCGCGGCACCGATAAGAGACGACGGTTGAATCGAGAGGATTTTTGTAGGAGAAGTGCCAAGATGGAAATCGATTTATATCGCAAGGGAATCGTACCTAAGCACGATGGACCGTGACGACGAAACGGCCGATCTGGCGATGATTTATTCGCCAGGCTGACTCACCGTTTGGCCCGACGGTGAAAATACGATAGGTATACCTATACACGAGAGCCTATAAGTTGTCTGTAAGAAGGAGGAGGAGGAAAAAGACAGAGAGAAACGAAGAGAGGAGGTGGACCGTGAACGAAGATCGTTTCTTCTTATGTACGAAGAAGAAGAAGAAGAAAAAGAAGAAGAACAAGAAGAAGCAGAAGAAGAACAAGAAGAAACGAACGTTACTCCGCTAGATAGAGTGGTAACGTATAATATCCGAGGAAATTCGCAAAGTTGGCCAGTTTAAAGTAGGAGGACGGTTTTAAGAGAGGCTCATCCGAGCGGCGCTTTCGCGGCCTGGCAGACGATGGTCATTTGTCTCGCACAACGCCTGTGCCCGGTTTCCGCGTTCCATCCGCGTCACAACTCAGTGCGTTCACCTTGCCCCTCCGGTTATCAAAATCGAAGCTACCGTCGTCTCTCTGGTGACTACGAACGTTCGTTTCACGAATGATGTGATATACACAGATTCGTAT